>NW_024962267.1:20643584-20644828 GCF_019238085.1 Lagopus leucura | reverse complement strand
GGCGTCTCCTCGGCCCCGCACGGCCCCGCCGCCCCGGGTTTGGTGGAAGTCCCCTAAAATGCTGTTTTTCTAGGTTGGGGGGATAAGGTTTGTGCTGCGACGTTGGGTTCCTAACTTAAAAAACAGAAAGGAAAAAAAGAAAGGGCTTGTAACGCGCGTGGCGCTGCGTAAGGGAGGTGCTGCCGAGCGCCGGTGCGGGTTTTGCTGCAGGAATTTGTCAGAACGATGCTCAGCGCTATCCGAGCGGCGTGGCGAGCGCAGCGTGGCCTCTTAGCAGGGGAATGTGTTTGCGGAGCGATTATTTGCCGTTATGGTAGGGCTGTATTTGGCGTTACGGAGGGAGCTGAACCGGCCTTTTATTCAAAGCACTTGCGTAATTGTTTGGGGCATGATAGGGGAAGGTTTTGTTGCTTGCTCGCCTCCGAAGGTTGGCACCAACCCGGCTCGTTGCCTTAAACGCCCATTTCCTAGCGCGGCTCGTTGCTCCCCGGCCCCAAAAATGCTCCCTTGAAGCGAGGTGTGGGTGTACTGGGTCGGGTGGGTGCCCCGTGCTTGTCCTCAGCTCCGTGCCATGCTGACAGCACTGCGATGTGCTGCTGTCAGGGGCTGCTTCCAGCTGGGGCTGCGTTGCCTGCCAAAAAGCTACCTGAAGTTAATTATCCGAATTAGGCTTTGATAACAGCGACGTTTCTAAAAGCTAAGGAGCTCTGAAGTTTATATAATAATCTGCTTCTTGGCAAGGCTGCTTTTTTTTCTCCTTTTTTTCCCCCCTCTGTTCTGATTGCTCTGATGTTTCCAGCCTTTCCTCGTGGAGTTCCCAGCCCAAAGGCTGCCTTTGTCGCTCTGCAGGCTCTCAGAAAGAGTTAAGAGGGCATTGAATTAAGAAAGCTCAGCTGCTTGTATACAAATATACTGCAATTACAAGGCACCAAAGTTATTGCAGAATCCTACCGTCACCATGGCGACGTGCTCACTCAATTACATTTGGAAATGTAAAATGCCACCCAGTTAGAAAGAGTAAGTTTTTAGCACTGCAGATTTTCTGTACGAAGCGAAACATGCGTGGCACGGCTCTCCAGGATGCTCTGCTTCTCTCTGTGCATGAATGGCACGTGCACCTGACAGGTGTCATCGCTGGCGTTAAGCTGTGCTCTCAGTTGGCTGAATTGAGGGGAAAAAATGATTCTAAAAATCTTAAATCTTGAAAATTGATCTTCCTGTTCTTGATTTTTTTTTTTTTTGGG
>NW_024962267.1:20554957-20643484 GCF_019238085.1 Lagopus leucura | reverse complement strand
CCGGGTTTGCTTCAGGGTTTGGTTTTGGAGCAAGGATGCTTTAGAACAGCCAGAAATGCATTTTGAAAATGACCATCTTTTAGCAGATGGGATGGAAGCACGGGGTGGCAGCTCTCATCCTTTGCACGGGAGCTGCCCTTTCAGAAGTGTGTGTCCATGACCTGCAAAGCCATTCAGCTCTCTGGCTTTCTTTGCCATCTCTGCTTACATAGTGTTGCTAGCTGTGGTTTAGTGGGCAGTATTGGTACTAGGTGGACAGTTGGACTGGATGGTCTTAGGAGTCTTTTCCAGCCTTAACGGTTCTTTGATATGTAGGCAGGTCTGAGCTGTACAGCTGGGGTGGGGGGCACTGGGTTCCATGCCCCAAGTACATGATGTGGTCAGTGGGAGCGAGTCTCATTTATCACTTAGTGTTGGCTTACGAGCAAAAAGAATAAAACAGAAGGAGGAATTAAGCAAAAAGAGGTGGAAGCATGGGAGCCGCTTGGCTATGGGCTGCTGGAGAGGTGGAGCTGATTCCAGCCTGCAGCATTAAACTGTGCAGTGACCTGCAAGGGCAGGGAGAAGGGCTTCGTGAAAAGAAAAGGTAAAGTTGAGCAGGAGCCCGTGGGTTTAGATTATGTTGCCTCCTTTGAAGTGGCTTGCTGCTCCCTGGAGCAGACTTCTTTAAAGCCATCGGAAGATGCCTCTGGGATTGGAAGCTTGGTGCAATGGCTGAATCTTTCCCTCTGTGATCATTTGTGGGTTTCCAGTTCTGAGGCAGCTACAGCCTTTCTATTGCATGAACATACCCCAAACCTGATAAAACAAAGCATTGAGGAAGAACGTTTCCACCACCTATGTAATATATGAAAGAGTCAGATACTCCAGGTCATCTTTCTGTTGCCAGAGCTGAGAATGGCTAAGAGCTACTATGCACTTATCAAGTAACTTATGCTAAAAGGAATTTGCATGCTGAATGTCCTTTAGAACCTGTTGCACAGCCTAACCTCAAGGACTGCAGGCTGACAGCATGAGGTGCTTGTGTTCTTGCTTGGCTGAACGCTGGGCATGCCCCACTGAAAGCCCACTGCCATTGTTTTTCAGTACCTTTGGGCTGCATTCCTGGAACTCTTGTTGTGTGCCATGCCTTTGTAATAGCACTGTAAATTAAACGAGTCCTTCTTTTTCTTGAGTGCAGCATGTGCTGTGTGGGTTAAGTGGCCAAGTGTGTGCTGAGCAATGCTCCGCGGGGTCTGACAACCTGAACGTTCAGGACCCAGCTGGGCTGACTTCATCATGGGCTGAAAGCACTCTTCTGGTCTCCTGTTCTTTTCCAGATGATAAAATGGCTGTGTTGTGCTGGTTGGTGATACGTGGATCTGTATTTACTGGAAATACTGCTGTGTGTATGTGTGTAATAATGTGTATATAACACAACTCTTCAAACCCTTAGGACTTGTCTCGGTTGGTTTAGGGTTGGTGCACATGATCATGTTACCAGAACGTTTTATTTGCTGAATGGTATTTGCTGTTGGTCTGTTCCAAACTACCAAGCATAAAGACCGTAAAGAAATATTAATTGGAAGTATTGTTTGGATAGTGATAATGATCTTCATTACATATTTGCCAAGTGTTCTTGACTCTTCTTGCTGGCCTCTTTGGTGGTGTCTCTTTCTGCTTTGTTGCTCTCCTAGCTTATCTGTAGCTTGTTTTTAGGCATCCCATCAATTTTCTTCACCTTCCTTTCTCAGTCCTGCTACCCAGCCTGCAAAGTTGGCCATTGGATTTGCATTCTATCAGATTCCTGCTTGAATACCTGGAGCTTATTTTGTTAAATGCGTGTCATTGGACAGAGAAGCCGTCAGGATGCGTTTTGTCACTTCACTCAGGAGTGCTCTTCAGTTCTGCATCTGCTTCCCTTATAGATAACCCATGCTTTCCATTTACAGGTACTCGAGGTCTAAGCACACCAATTCTGTACAGTGATGAAAGGAACGTGGTTCTCCTCAGCTTGCTGATTTCAGACTTGCAAACAGCAACAGTGATCAAAAAAACAAAAATAAAATCAAAACTGAAAATATGATTTTGCCTTACATTGTGTCTTACAGCAGTCTCTTATCTGCTGCATTCGAGACCTTGGCTTGAGGGGTCTTAAAACTGCTGTAGCAATTAATGCCACTCACATTTTGATTATGTTATGCAGGAAACTGAAGTGGGCCAGGTTTACTTTCTTGTGCAGCAGACCATGTTGATAAAGCAGTATATAACAGATGATTCATGAAGTGCTGCTTGTCATTGCCAGGACTGCCTGAATAGCAAGCAGATTTTGGGCAGTGCTCCTTCACTGGGAAGATTTTAGGCAGTTTAAGCTGGGAGAAGGGGAGGGAACAAGTAGACGTGCATTTCTGGCTGTCTTAAAGGATAAAGTCAGCAAATTTCAGTGAATTCAGAGGGGCAAAAATGGGTAACGTAAGTGGGGACAGAGAAGTAGGAAAGCAGACAGAAGTTGTAAAATGATGTTGGAAAGAGGAGCAATTAGAACAGTGTAAAATCTCCTGGAACGTGTTCATCCTCTGGTTCTCCGTTTGCAAGGAATTACAGCTTGGCCTGCCTCCGTAATACTTGAATCTTTGCACGGCAGTCATCACTGGACAGATTTTAATCAACTTCATTCTTTTCCTTCATGTTTTTTTTTCTGCTGGATTTTCTCTCAGTTTGATAAAAATCTGCCCGATGCTGCTGTCCACTGGTGCAGAGGAATATGTGCTGAGTTGTGGTCGTGGGCACCGCAGCCGTCTGCCCCCGTGGAATGACTGAATGTTTGTTTCAGACACAAGAAGTAGTCAAAAAAACAACAAAAGTTGCAGTTTGGAAATTGAATCTTAGGCCAATGAAAAAGCTCTTTCTAGTCTGGGTAAGATTTTGTTCATTGTTTTTAACCCTGAGAGTGCTCCAAGGCAGCCATTTAAAATCATGGAATCACCAAGGTTGGAGAAGGCCACCAAGATCATCCAGTCCAGCCGTCCACCTGCTGCCACTATTTCCCCACTAAACCATGTTCCTCAGTATGACATCCAAACGTTTCTTGACACCTTTGGGGATGATGACTTGGGCAGCCTCTTTGCACCTCACCTCTCTTTAGGAAAAATTTCTTCTCCAAACGTCCAACCTGAACCTGTGGCACAACTTGAGGCCATTTGCTTAGCTTGTAGGACCAGCAGGAAGGCAGAAGGCTGCTGGGAGGAGCTGGAGGCTGGGGGTGAAGGTGATGTGTCGGCTCCTGTCAGGGGGCTGAGGAAAGGATGCTGTGTTGCCTCGGGGCATCAGTGGCTCAAGGAGGCTCAAGGAGGCTCATAGGGTTTGACGAAGCTTTGCAGCCCTGGAACCCAGGAGGTGATGTGGCACACTGGGGACCCTGCAGGTACAGGCAGGTGAGGTTTGGTGACTCTTGTTTGCTTTTGAGTTTGCTGTCCTGGACGTGTGTATCAGTATGTTTTATAAAGAGTCAGTAAGCTGCTGAATCATAAAGTGGCTTAGGTTGGAAAGGAACTTAAAGGTAATACAGTTTCAACCCCTCTGCTATAGGCAGGGTTGCCAAAGTGAATGAAGTAGTGCATTGTAAGTGTTTGCTTGACGTGGTTGTGTAGGATAAGTTAATGTATAGGAGATTAAAATCTGGGCACTGACGGTGTAGCTGTGCTTTGTGTTAATTGGCCTTTTAAAGCATCTCGTTCTTTCATCTCGGCAAGCACTGACATCTGATTAATCTTAATTCCATTTATCTATTATGAGTAGCGAGGAATCTTGATGTTTCACGTGTAGGAAATAATTTAGTTTATTGATTTATTTTCCAAAGAAACAGTGCTTTAATGATGTGCCTGTCACCAAGACTTAATTACTGTTAAATTCTGTGAACGTTAGCGTACTATGACTCGCTTTATGTGAAATCAAATTGCGTTTGTCAAACGCACAAGATAGCATTAGTTGGCAGCTATAATTTGCATTAACTTATATCTGAGAGCTAGCTGTGATGGTGGGCCTGGCCCCAGTGGGTGAGCAGGCTATGCTGTGCCTTGGCCTGTGCCTACAGCCAGCAAAGGGAAGGTGCAGCATCACAGCTGCATCCACGCTGTTATCCTCGAGTTTCATGCTGAATAAGCAGTTCTTCCAGGTTGCTGCTCAAGATTAAAGATAGATGAGCATGTTGCTCTGTTCTCCTTTCTTCCAGTTTTGTTCCCGTTTCGTATCACCTCAACAAAAGGGGAGGCCTGCAGCTTTCAGTGGGTTGTTTGTAGTAGGTTAACGTATTTTTATTGCATTAAATTACACTAAAATAGCTTACACAGTCGCATTACGTGTGCTCTGCAATATTCCAGTTAGTTTTGGTGTTTCCATTTGTTTGGATTGCTCCTAGAAAAGGTCCTGAAACAGAAGCCTGAAACAATGAATGGATTCTGTTGTATGCTCTTCCCTGTGAGGCTTTGGAGAAGGGAGTGTTGTTTAAAGTTCTAGTTTGTGGCTGGTCTGGGAGGAGGTTGGGTGAAGAGAATGGGAGCATCAGCCTTTGTGTGGGGTGGGATAAGTCAGCCTGGACACGAGTCAGGACTTACAGGCTGTCCACTTCCCTAGGACCAGTGGGAGGGGAATACAGGCTATTGGACCAAGGAGGCCTTAGAGGGAGAATTTATAAGTAAAGTTGAAGTTCCTAGCAGGCTGGGTTAGATTTTAGGACACTGCCTATGATACCAAGGTCTCTGCGGGGCTGCAAGCACAGCCCTTTCCTTCCCCATGTGCGAAGCAGAAAGCCTGCTCTCTGCTGCTGTTCTCCACTGCTGGCTGACAAACTCTTAGATTTCTGTAACCTTCTGTAGGCAGTGATTGGTGCCACAAACTGAAGCTTTGCAAATTAATGCCACTGCTGCTCACGGGCACCATGACATAGGGAGAACCAGATGTGGTTAGTACTGAATATGCTCAAAAAGGTGTCTTGTCTTCAGCCTGTGCTGAAGAGAAAGGGAAAGTGAAATGGCATGGAAGGTTTATTTGAGCCTGGTGTGAGATTTCCTGCTGGTAATTGATTATTCCAGTGGATTGGAACAGACGTTGGCTCTGCATTTGCATCTCAGTTTTTCCTCACCTATTTGATGTAAACAGATCTCTCCTAAAATAACAGGATCCATGCAGAAGATTAATTTATGCGCTTCATCCCTTCTGCGAGGCTGATTTTGTTTGAGTCCAATGGTAATACTTCGGTTGGGAGAAATTTTATTTTATTTTTTTCTTCTTCAGCCTCCACTAGCAGATGTGTTTGAATGAAATGCTCAGCCTGGAAGGGAGGCTGGTTCTCTCCCTAACCCTTCAGAAGTGAACGGCAGGGAGTTTATTGTGCTGCACGTGGTAGGTGGTGATTGCTTCATTGGGGGTTGTGCTTCTCCACCCTTCCACTGCACTCTTCTTCCTCATCCTTGGAGAGAAGGAAGGCTGCTGCCTCATCTGTTCCCAGTGCCGTAAGCATGAAGTGTTTGATGAGCTTAATCATAATTATTAATGAAGTCACAGCATTAGGAAAAAAAACAAACGCTTTAATCTTTGCTAAAGCAGGGAAGTGGTGCATGGGAACGTATAACAGCAAAAGGCAGTCTGAGTTTTCTGTGTTCTGAGTTATCAACCCTGATGTAATGAGAAGAGCTGGGTGCTTCTGGATCTGTACAGAAAAGGCTTGTGTACATATCAGTGCGATACAAAACAAAGTGTAGCACTTCAAGTATTCCTTCAGAAAGATTGCCTTGTGTGCTGAAATGTTGTTTGCGGACTGTCAACCACTGCAAATAGGAGAGACTCGTACTACATAACTGTATGAGTGCTCTGTGGTGTTTTCAGGTGGATTTACACAGGTTGTGGTCTTGTTCACCTCTGTGACTGTGTGTGGTTGTTATTTTTCCTCGTGCTCTCTGTGTTAGTTTGTGCCTTATAAACAAAGATAGGTGGTGGTGGTACCTGGTGCTTGCATGTGGCCCATGACATGGCAAATCTGAAGGTAGCTGGTATTCCTTAGGGAGAATCCAGTCCTCCTCAGTGCCTGGGGTTAGGCAGTTCTTTTGGATGGCAGACCTTCGGCTGGTACCAGTTTTCAGAGGCCATGAGACTAAAGCATCCTTCTGCCAGTTAGTGACAGTATGAGAAATCTCAGCTGAATTCTGTTTGGCAATGAAAGTGTTCTGCTGCTGGTCTTTGCTATGAAAATGCTGTTCTAAAAATAAACTGAAGTACGGGGATGCTGAAAGCAGGGGAACAAATGAAAACTTATGCTTGACTGATTGAGGAGATAGTTATCGCAGAGTAGTGCTGACTGCGGCACGAGTGAGGTCAAGGCAGGAAAGTTCTGCACCAGGCGGTACTTGCATTGTAAGGGGAGAAGTAAGGAAACTGAGACTCATAGATAGACATCAAACTCTTCTGTAAGCCTACCAGCAGCCAGGTTGCCACACCACAGAGGTTGTGCCCCTGAAGCCCAAATAGCAGTTGGGTAAGGAGTATTAGACGGCAGACGTGAAATCCTGTAGTGTTGCAGCTGAACCGTACTCTTATCTGTGTAGATCGTGTTTGAAATTGGAGGTTGGACTGTATAGATAGCATAAAAAAAAGAAGGCATTCGTGTTTAATTAGGTGTTTACCTAATTTAAAATGTCAGAAAAACCAAGCAACTTGAGACGTGTAATTCTAGAAATGAGAGCATCTTCTTTGCGTGGAGTTTATCATCCCTCCTCGTCAGCAGGATATCCAGTTGTATACCTTCATAGAATCATAGGATCTTCTCAGTCGGAAGGGATCCTTACAGGCCGTCTGGTCCGGCTCCCCTTCAGTGAGCAGGGACACCTACAGCTCCACAGGTGCTCAGAGCCCCCTCCAGCCTGACCCCGGGTGTCTCCAGGACAGGGCATCCACCAGCTCTTGGAGCAACCTGTGCCAGTGCCTCACCACCTGCATTGTAAAAACCTTCTTCCTTATATCCAATCTAAATCTCTCTCTTCTAGTTTGAAACCATTTCCCCTCATCATTTTACAACAGACCCTGATGAAGAGTCTGTCCCCTTCCTTCTTAAAGCCCCCAAGTGCCATTCTGAATGACATTCCCCTAATTCTTTCCTTTGCTGGAAGCAGCTGATCAAGATGGGATGTTGGGAGGCAAGCTGAAAAGCTGAACAAACTGTTGTCTGAGCTTATGTGTCCCTCCTTCTGGAAATACTGCTAGTGTGGTGTACCCCAGGCTAAAGAGTTAAATATAGACTTCCTACCCACTGTCTTTTTGCCCTTCTAAGAAAAATCAAATCTTGCAGCTGTATTATTGGTTATAATTTAGACTTTTGCTGTGAATAATGTAAACCCACTTGGGAGCCGACGTCTCTTGTGAAAATCAGCTCTGGATTTGGTATCTGACAATTTCTCTGTGTGTCTTATATTAGCGCTTTCGTTCTGGTAGCACAGATGCAATGTGTGTGCCTCTAGATGCTCAGATTGTTTAAAAAAAAAAAAAGTAAAATCATCAAAATAACTAAAGTATACAGAGTACCAGTGGGGCTTGCATTCCGAGTGTTGCAACACAAGGTGTTCTCTGTTCTAGACTGTAAATATTTATCTCTTGTCAAAGCACAGCAGTTACTACTGGGAACTGATCTGGCATGCGAGAAGGTTTTCCTTAAGGAATTTGCTTCCTTTTATTTACAGTGTTATCGTATATTTAAATTCCAGGGCCTCAGTGTATAGCTCTGAGGCTCGTTCTTAACACTGGCAGCGAAAACCTAAATTATCGCATCCACTGAATGCAGATAACTGAGTTCAGAGCATATGTTGTAACCAGCCAACAAGTGGGTGTGAAAATCAAGCAAACATAGGAAAAGGTACCGTCTTCCTGCAGCTGCAGGAGGCTGCTGAGTGAGGATGACAGCCGGCCGTGTCACTGAGTGTCTTCTTGGCAGCAGGGAATCTGCTTCCAGTGATGGCTTCTGGGGTGGCTGCTGATGGAGCATTGCCTGGGTGCAGGCGTGGTGTTCCTGCACTTGACTGTTGTCCCTCTCCTTGCCTTGTGGATTTTGTCTCCTCAAGCAGGCGTTCACAAACCTTTCAGCTTTCACTTAGCCTCCCTGACATCACGCCTGTTTTGTCCTAAGCCTTCTGCTGGAGCTCCAGTGCTGTGCTGAGTGCTACCTGCGGAGTACTGCTGCTCTGCACAGATTTATGGGTGATGATGCGAAGCCTCGCTGCTGGCTGAAGCTCCTGCTTTTGAGGAGCTGTAGGCTGCTCTCATCTCTCTGCAGAGATTTATGTTGCTGGGAAGTTGTTTCGGATCTGTTGTGCCATATGCGGATGACTTAGCTTGGAAAAGGTCTGTTTTTCTTTTTTACTTAAGCTTTTCTATATGCTTACTATTTGATACCAACAATCACTGAAGTATCTGTGCTCCCTATGCTTGCCAGGTAGATGACGTACCCCCACACTTTGTCCCAAAAGAGGCCAAGGACTGTCAAGCAGGTATTCCAGTTGGAATGCTTTTTTCCTCCCTTAGGAAACAGGCTCGTTACCAAAGCAGCGCTGTTACCACCGTGGTAGTGAAGAGCTGTATGTGCTCCCGGCACTGTTTGGGTTACAGAATACAAGATGTGCGTCTCGTGCTGCGTCCAAACCCAGCTCCTGAGCTTGTCTCTCTGGTTCAGAGCTAGTAAGCAGATAAAATGAAGTGAAAATGAAAATAAATGCTTTCTTTGGCTCCAGTGTCTATAGACATAGAATATATATCTATGTAATAGTATATAATGCATCTGTCGGGTGTCTCTTCCTCTCAAAACTTCAAGAACAGCAAATGGATGTCCTGGTATCACTTTTTGGAAACAGCTCTATGCTCCTGGGGTTATCTGCTACCAAGTCACGTCAGCTGCAGCACCGGCTCTGTAAGGTCAGTCTACAGGGATGCGCAGTCAAGACAGCCTTTATTTTCCCCTCTCTCTGAAATCTTTTGCAAAATTCACTGTTTCATCTTCTGGGCAAGAAGCTCTTTCCCGAGGCAGCTTTGTCAGGCTGTTTTACAGCTTAATGTCAAGTCCTTTGTGTACTTCCACATGAGAGTAGTAAAAGATAAATGTCCGAAGTGATTCTTAAGTACTGTGATATTCAGAGTTGAGCCAAATTTTCTACCCCCAAAATATCTCAGCATTCCTCTGAACAAGGTCAAGGTGAACTGTCCTGCACGATGTCCTGTTGGAGTTGTGTAGCTCACTTGTATGCAGTATATTTTAGAGGGCTTGAAGTAGTTTGCAAGAAACCAAAAGCACGTGAACTCTCAGTAGAAATGTCTGTCTATTTGCATATTCACTGGCTTGCGTGCATGCAGATCTGTCAGCAGCCTCTGCTCCTTTTTGCTTGATCTTATCTCTCCATTCCATTTCAGAACTAAATTCCTGCAGTCTGCTTCCCCTCGCTCCAGCCTTGGAGCATGCTTTGTGTGCAGAATGTCTTGAGGTGACAGAGGCATGTTTACTTTGCAGTGTCTGAGGTTGCTGGAATTTAAAACTGGCACCAAAACATACGTTTTCAGAGAATAGTAAAATCCAGAGTCTTCATCAAAGCCAACCAATTCCTGGTGGTGTGTTTGCTGAAGCTGAACATGGCCTAGTGAGGAGGATATCTAAAAGAGTGCGAAGGTGCGAAAAGCCAAATCCCAGGAGTCTGAATAAGAGACTTCAAGTTTAGGCTATGATGCTCTAATAATTGACAGTGAAGACTGAAGAGAGGCAAAACAGCATTTAAATTGCTTTGCTTGATTCCTTGCCTGTCATAGAGAGGTGAAAGTTGTCATGTAATGTATAAAGCCGTAAAGAGCAGTGTAAGTTGTAATCTACAGCACCTGGTGTGAAATAGGATAGATGCAGAAACTTGACAAAATGTGAAGCCCTGCATATCTGAGCTGGGGAGTTAAGCCTTCCTTGATGGCACGGAGCTGAAGTCTTCTCAAGTGGTGGCTGACAGTGTTTTAAAATACACCAAAAAGGGACTGCATGGCAGGTACTGCATCAGTCCACAAAGTATGTCCCAGTTCCTGTGCCAGTTGTTCCTTCCTTGCACATACTACAATATTCTTGCTTGTTGGCCACGAGCTTGACATTTTTGACTGAAGATTCAAGTTTTTATTAAAGAGTGCTCTCTGTTATTACAATTTAACCCTCTTCTACTTCAACATGCGAGTTAACATTTGTCTGGTGATGGTGATTAACTTTCCATTCTGGGCATGTTTGTGGTTTGAGAGAGCCTGACTTGTAATTTAAAAACAAAATGGGTGGAAAAGCCTGGATTTTCTGTGCATAGGAAGATATACTTCTGCTTTATCTTCTAATGGTGACTGCTGCCTGTTGGGCATGTTCCTGCAGTTAATTTCTTGTTGCCTCAACAGCTTGGGCAGGTAAGCCAGAGACTGAACAGTGCGCCTTGTGTTCACTGGGGTGGGAGGAAGGCACTCTGGAGGCGAAGCTCTAGGTTTTGATCAGTGCAATGTCCTTTATACTTTCCATATAAAATCTGGGGGTAGGTAGGACTGGAAGGAATGGCCTCAAGTTGCACCAGGGGAGATTCAGGCTGGACGTTAGGAAATACTGCTTTTCCAAAAGATGCTGCAGTGGACTGCCCAGGGAGGTGGTAGAGTCACTGATCCTGGACGTGTTGAAGAAACATTTGGGTGTCGTGTTGAGGGACGTGGTTTAGTGAGAACTGTTGGTGATAGGTGGATGGTTGGACTGGATGATCCTGTAGGTCTTTTCCAACCTTGGTGATTCTGTGATTCTGCAATGCCATGTTGGTATTGAGAAAAGGTGTGCAGGTAATGCAGTACAGCTACATGCCATACTGCATAGGAAAACAGAGGCAGATTAAAAGAAGAAATGGTGAAGTAGCACCAGAAGTTGGATAGGGCTGAGATCAGTTTGTGGAAGATGGAGGATGTGGGAGACATGGTGCCTGTTCAGAAGGCTTCCACCTTCTCATCCACCTTCCTTACATCAGTGCAAAGCTGCCATGCAGCAAGATCTGGCACTGGGAAGAATGGGGTAGTTAGATTCAGTGATGTGCCCGCTCCTTGGACGTGGAGGAGCAATGGCAATCAGAAGTGGCATCTTCCAGCTGTGCCCCAAATGCAGAAGGCTCCTGAGTTACTGCTTTGCAGTGGGAAGTGTGTTTTGCTTTTAGTATTTGCATGTAAGAAGAAATGAAATACAAGAAATGTTTCGCCACAAGAAAGAAGCAAGAAAACACAAAAACTGTGTTAATTCTAGCTTTTGTGGATGAGAACATGCTGCTGTTGGATGAGTTGAGCTGTAGCCAGCACGCAGAGTACAGCTACAAGCACTGTGCTGTTAGCTGGGCTACCTGGTTAACGATGTGCAGTGTGAGCTTGAGCAGCCTTCATCAAGTTTCTGGTTGAACTTAATGCTAGTTCAAACTAGCATTACAATGTTTGTTCTTAAAAAAAAAAAAAAAAAAAAAAAAAAAATTGATATTTTTTCAAGTTAATGAAGTAATTAACAGTGATTGATGACACATGTACTTAGCTATTTTCTGTTGGTAGACCAGATGGGTTAGGCACAGCTAGTGACCAGTAATTTTGATTTCTTGTCAGAAGGAACATGAAGTTCAGATGTGGGCTGTAACAGCTGAAGTAGAACAGTAAAGTTTGATGTTTTTCTCTCTGCTTTCCCCTACCTATATAAGAAAGCTTAAATAGACAATCTTAGGTAAAAAAGTTGTGATTTGTGCACTTTTGGCAGTTGAGAAAACTAAGCTGGAGTGAAAATGCAGTTGGAAAGCTGAAGGTTTTCAGTGGTTTCCCAAAACTAGGTGCTTAAAGGTGCTGGCATTTTTCTTTGGCTGTATTGTGCTACTTGGAAAGAGGAAAGCTGTATGTGTATGCTTGTGCAAGCAGGTAAGAAATTGCATTTTGGACTTGTTTTGAAAGCTGCAGGAAAGTGGTGGCTGAGTCCACTTGGTTTGGTCAGCAGGGTAGAGAGAAAGCAGTGCTGCTGAAGTGTTAGAATGTGTTGCAGTGGTGAGTTTTGAAACACTGCTGAAACTTGAACAGATGAGGGTGATGTTAATGTTGAAGGACTGTGTTTGGATCACAGGTATCGACAGGAAGCCGGTGCTCGTGGTGTGGTGCTTCAGCTGGACTTGTCTGCTGGTCAGAAAACCTGCCTGGCACTGAGGATGTTGTTGAGGAGGCTTGAAGACTAATACTCTTTTTTTTTTTTTTTTGTCGTTTCTCAATCAAGTATTTTCCAAGAGTTCTGGCTTCTTGTGCTTCTGAATTATTGTAGCTGTTGAATTGTGTGCAGGGTGTTCTACAAAGGAGTGGAGAAATAAGACAAATGCTGCCCTCAGTACGCTGGTATTAATCCAGCTTCTGTTAAGTGCTGTGCTGAGCTGTCTGACTTGAACTCCTTCTAGTGCAGGAATACTAGGTTGGAGGAGAAAAATGGAGTGAGGGAAGAGCAGGGCTTCAGAAATGGCTGAGACAGAGTAGATTTTTATAGGTAGCTGCCCAATTTGTACCAACTCCTCTGAGGCTTCAGTGGCAGCTGGAGCAGGCTCTCGAGGCAGACTTTTATCCTTTCTCCCTCCCACGCGGATCCATCTGTGAGACTGCTTGTTCTTGCTGCTCTTGCTGAGAAACTGGATCGAGCTCAGAAGCATCCTGCTCTTTCAGACCCTCTGCCAGAGTCTTGCTAGTCAGGGAAGGTTCTGTAATCCTGCAAATTTACATATTCCCAGGTTTTACACACAGTCGGTTGTATTTCTCAAACTGTTGCTCTTCTGTGACCTGTGTTGGCTTAAAATGAGGTGGGGGAGGATCCAAGCCATTGCCCACTTTTACTTGGAGCTCCCACAGGCTAAACATGAGGTGGTATTTACAGATTTGCTAGGGCTCCTGAAGATGATACATTCGCATACTTGGGTTACATGTCAGAGAGTTTAGACCTGCCTGTGATGTACTTGATTACAGAACATCCCAAGTCGGAAGGGACCCACAAGGCTCACCCAGTCCAACCCCTGGCGTGCAAAAATTAGTGAGGAAAGCCTGTATAACTTGCAGGCTTCTGCTGGGGCCAACCTTAAATAGAGGCAGATACAAGCTAATTTAACTTTGAAATTCATTTCTACTGTAGTATCAGTGTCTCACGCTGTATTTTCCGTGTGCTCTGGTGCTTTGGAGTTAAATGGCTGAAGTGCAAGGGCTGCCACTGGAGATCCATTTGAGCAACTGACTTGACTTTTTTTTTCCAAAAAAGCTTTGGAAAATCAACCTTCCTTCAGAAGTCTGCTTGCCGTGGACATCTGTAATTGTGTGTTTTTTCTTACAAAAAATAAAAGACTATGAAACTGCAGGAAATGTGTTGTTCTAATTATTTTTGAGAAGCTTTGTTAGAAATAATGTAACTACATACATATGCTTGCTGCTCTTGAACAGCTACGGATTGATTCAGTGAGGTCACAATCAGTTAAGTCTTTCTTATTTGTTGCTGCTGTTCATTTCCTTTTGCACTGGGTGGTGATTTCGGTGCATGTGCAGCGCTGTTTGTATTGCAAGGCCTTGCTTGACAAGCCACTGTCTAAAAATAAGAGCAGGACTGCTCCAAAAGCAACTGCCAGGAACTGTCTAGCAGTGTATTATAGCCTTCCTTGAAGAAACTGCATTAATACGAGGTAGGTATCAGTTACTCTTGTAGTCTTAATGTACATATACTATAATTTAACACTTAGAGCAAATACAGTTGGATACTGAATCCCTTTCTTAGTGCCGTACCATACAGAACCTGTCACAGAGTTAAAATGTGTGGTGCACGCATGTAAGTAATAAATCCTCACAGCGTGCACTTGAATGTGGAAGTTGAAGGGAGAGGCGGAAACACAATATTTGTTCTACCCTTGGCTGTCATGTGAGAATAGCACTTGTAAGGGCTGGCATTGAAATGTCAACACTTGCTAAACAAACGTGGTGTTTTAGTTCCTTGAAGTAGTGGGTAATGCTCTGTGTTTTTTAGCTGGTTAGTGCGTTCAGTTGGTTGTGTTGGGCTTTTGATCTTACGGTAAGTACTTCTTGTTTTGCTGGTATAGAAGTATAGAGACAAGAAGCTGAGCACAGACGTGGCACACCACCATCCGGTTTGGTGACAGGCAGGCTCCTCTTGTACCTTTGGTGAGAAGCTATTTGTAATAGCTGAATTAGCTTAGGTTTTTCATTTAGTTGTTAGTTAAATGGGTCTAAAACCCATATTTCAGGTACTCAGACTGGTTTTCTGTTGTCCAAGTGGATGGCTGAGTGCCATGCAGGTACTTCCATCTGCCAGTTCACTCAGGTATTCTTAACTTAATGCATGTCTACCAACTTCTGCTGTGGAAACTAATTTAGAATTTAATGTGTAATCTTAATGCAATGCAGACAGCTGTAAGGAGTAAGCATTTTGCAAGATGGACCTCCATCATGTCAGTGTGGGGCAAAGCAGAGCTGAGCGTGTGGCTTTTCTTGATGGTGGAAGAGAAACGTGCATTGGTGCAAGAAACAAACATTTGTCACTTACATTCTAGGGAAAAGAAGTTGCACAAGTATGATCTCCTTTCAGCCTTTCCACTGGAGAGCCAGCTCTGGATAGCTGATGCAGTCTGCCAGAGGAGAGTTCTCAAGGGAGCACCCCTTGTGAGGCAGTGACTTGTGTCATGATCTTCTGCAGAAGGACTTGCTGTTAGTCTGTTTGCTTTTGTAATTCATGAGAACTTTCTCCTCGCACCCTGAGTCAGAGTTTCTGCGTACTGCTAAGAAGGGGCATGTAATGCTTTGCTGTAATTTTCCAGCTGGTATATACTGATACTTTCCTCTCTTAGGGGTCCATGTGAAGTCTTCCCTAGAGAAAGAATGGAAATCCCTTTTGTGGTGATTGGTGACTTCTATTAATCATGTTTCTGCATACTGTCATGGTAATGCCCCTCAGTGATCTCCGGGCTGAAGGCTTAAAGTCTACAGAGTGGAATTTATTCCACACCACTTTGCCCTTTGTTTTGTCACGCTTCTGGTTATACAGTGTACTTGGGAATGGAAAGGGGAATCCAGCTTTTCACAAAATATTTCTTATTTTGGAAGAACTGGGATACAAATTGATGTTCTACTTTTAGTTTCTATTACTGTCATGGTATGCTGACACGTATGTGTCAAGTGAGCATTGAGAGGATGCTGTGTCTTACAGTGCAGTCTGTTTATAAAAAAATAAAAGCTATTACTCCTGCAGGACGTGCTTAGACAGAAACACAGTCTTCAAAGGATTAAAACACATTGAGAAGATGCCTCGTGTTGTTTGAGGCTTCCAAATATGTTTTCGGTGACAATTCTGTTCTGGATATTGTTGAAACTATAAGAAATAAAAGCTTGTGGAACTGGACGATGCTTTTGAATCCTGGTCTCTTGGGACAGCTTCAGTGAAGCTGTCTTCTGCTGGAGAAGAGTTGAAGTGGTGTTGCCAAAGGGTTGCACGAGTCCTGAGAACTACCACCACTATTTTTGTCATCTTGCAAAGTGGTGGCTCTGGAGGCACGGTCCCTAGAGAGAGGAGTCAGCCCAGGAGGCTGTTTCACACTGCCTCTGCTGTAAATAGATGTAAATCATTATTATTATTATTGTTTCGAACCGCTGTATGCCTGCTCTCTCTTCCTCATCTCCTCCTTCCTTCGTATACAGATCCTATATTGACAGTCTTTAAAAAACAACCCCTGGACAGTGAAGGCAGCACTTTTTTTTCTTTTTTTTTTTAAGGGGCTGCCTCATGAAATCCAGAAGCCTGTACGAAGCTCGTGTATTCTGCAGCACTGGATCGTTTGCAGGCTGCGTGTTATGAGCAGGAATCCAAGCAAGCATCAAGCTGTGGTTGTTGTCATCTCAAGCTGAGCATGTGGGGTTGAGCTTAAAACTATTTGCTTGTTTACAGAGCAAGAATTGTAAAACCTCGGTAGATTTTGAAGAAAATCTTGTTTTCTGCCTCACATTGAATAAGTAAACACAGATGAATTAATGCTTTTTGGATAGAAGGTGTTTCCATGGCTTTTTGGAGGCTCCAAGGTGCTGGAGTGCTGCTGCATGCTAAAGAAGCATGAGCAGGCAGAAGGCTTTTGCCTTGTATTCCTTCTGGTGCTGCCTTCTCTGAGATTACTTGCTTGTCCTCTCAAAAGGCAAAGCAGCACTCATTGGACTTCCAGAATGAACTTCAAAGCAGGATGGGCTGTGTAGCATGCATATGACTTGCAGCATGTTTAGATGCGTTGAGTCAGCAGACAGATTTCATTTAACTGTGATTTTCAAGTGATCTTGTCAGCTCGCTGTAGTGTTACTGTCTGAGGTTGCTGATGGGATGTGTCTGACAGGGGCTGCAGATGAAATGAGGTCACTGAGATATGGGTATCCTGCAGCAAAAGGACTTGGCTTTAAATGATCCTGGTACTTAACCCTCAGGCCAAGATTCTGATCTTGGCTGAAATACCGTAGTGATTTAAACTCTGAAGAGTAGAGCTTTGCAGACACAACTCTATGGTAATCTTAATTATTGGTTACTGCACATCTGCAGGTTTGACTAGCATGGGCATATCTGAGATGGGCTGAGAAGAGGGAGATGAATATCTGCACCGTCAAAACATTTGTATGGTGGAACAGCAGGAGTCTTGTTAATTGTTTTTAAGTAAACACCCACAAAAAAAAAAAGCTTCCAGCAGCTGCAAAATGCAGGGAAATAATCTTGGAAAACAGTCAGATTTCTTGGACTTCCTGGTTCACATGCAGTCCTGCATCCTGATTGTGTTCAGATAGCCAGGGAGGGAGAGTGGGGGAAAACAGGTTGAGATGTGTATGGAAGGAGTGCAGCAGAGCGGAGCGGTGGAGTGCTGTCTGCATGAGTGTGCTTTTGGAGGTGGTGGATCTAAGCTGGTCATGCAGTTAGAAAGGAGGCAGGCAAGGAAGCACTGCTCAGGGTTAGAAGCACGGTTTTTACAGAGAACTGTTAAATGATTCTGTGTATAGGAGCCAAACGCCTTCTCTCTTGGCTGTTTCATACGTGTTATTATTCCGGTGTATAGGTGGTTTGTTGGGAAATGTGATGAATTGACGCCTGCTGGTGAATTTGCTCTTGCTTTCTTTCTAGATTTTGGAAGAGGTAGTTGGATCCTCGTGAAGGTGCTTTGTGCAGGTGCGTAATGGAAGGCCTGCCCACTTACTGCTGAGCACTGAGTGTGCGGTGTGTTGAGCTTGCTGGTATGAGATGAGTAAGATAAGAAGCGAAATTAACATCAGTGCCTTTCATCTAGGGAAGCTGTGTCATAAGGCATGCTGGTTTGTTGAGCCACCACAACAACTCGGAAGCCAGGGTCTCAAGCAGCTGCAACCCCCCGGTATCATACCATATGGTGGCTGCAGATACAGAAGTTCCTGAGCAGTTGATGGCAAGAAGGTGACAGCAGAGGCAGGCATCAGCAGCTATCTGAGGGCTGTGACAAGGGTGCAGCTGAAGCAAAACAAGCCTTCGCTGGCTCTGCTGGAGCAGCCCTGCAGCTTTGGAGCCTGCGCTGCAGGAGCTGGGGCTGCGGGTGCCTGTCTGGCCAAAACAGTGAGTTGTGAAGCTGCCGAGGATCGTGCTGCTGTAAACAAATACCCACTCATCCCCAGGTGGGCTGCCAAAGCAGCTCTTCCAGGTCTTGACCCAGTCCTTCCTGCGCCTGTGGGGCTTGGGAGAGGGAGCCTGTGAGCAGTGTGGGCTGAATCCCTCCTTCTTAGAGAATCACGGACTGGTTTGGGTTGGAAGGCACAGTTAAGGTCGTCCAGTTTCAACCCCCTGCTATAGGCAGGGACACCTCCCACTAGAGCAGGTTGCTCAAAGCCCCATCCAGCCTGGCTTTGAACAGCCTCAGGTGTTATAGCCAAGGTGGTGGTTGCTCTTGTCTTGGAAGGCAGTGGCATAGAAATAAAACAAGCCCTGTGTTTGTTTATTCTTTTTTTGTGTGTATTTTTTTTCTTTCCTTCTATGAGAGAACCTTCTTGGAAAAGCCATGTAGGCTTCAAAACATCTGATGCATAGGAGTAGGCAACCTTTTGCTTCTCCACTTTTGAGAAATGCTTTGTAAGGTGGTGGCGAAATGACAAAGTTATGGAAGAACTGTCATAGGTAGGACCCCGAAAACAACTCTTGGCTGCTGTAGGAACCTCTCGTTGGACTGCATTGAGATCAGTTCAACTGGTAACTGAAAACAAGGAGCTAGTGTGAGATAAGTCATGACACGGCTGCTGTGCCTGTCCTGGGGAGGTCTGTTGTGCTTGTAATTTAGTCACTCCTGTGTAAGAAGTGTAGGAATTCTTTAAAGGTAGTAACAAATGTATAGGTGAACTAAATTTGAGTGTGGTTCTTCTATTGTTCTTGCTCTCCCCGGGCAGTAGTAGCCCCAAACATGCAGAAGTTTAATGTTGAGGATCTCTTTTATGCATGACTGAATTTAGGTAGACCTTTGGGGGAAGGATTGGGTACAGGTAAAACCAGAGGTGCTGTTATACGGATTTGCTGCTGCTGTGTCAAGTCGAATTTCTTCAAGAAAAGGAAAAAAAAATATATCTATATATATATATTTTCATTATTTTCTCTGTTATTCATTTTGCATCATGTAAATGGGCAGATGGGGATCACAGAAGAGTAGGGGTTGGAAGGGACCTCTAGAGATCACCTAGCCCAACCCCCCTGCCAAGGCAGGCACCCTGCAGGTTGTACAGGTAGGTGTCCAGATGGGTCTTGAATATCTCCAGAGAAGGAGAATCCACCACCCTCTGGGCAGCCTGGTCCAGTGCTCCATCATTCAGACAGTGAAGAAATCCTTCTTTGTGAGGAGCCTGTGTGTTCCAGAATCTGTTAGCTCTGTTCTGAATTTTTATCTGCAGCTGAGATTGCTTGTGCCATAACATTACCTGCTATTTTCATTGGAAATGAATGATACTAGTATTTGCTAATGTCTGGTCCAAGCTGACCTGAGTCTTCAACAGGATGTGCAAATTAATGGAACTGGAAGAACACTTGAGATGGCAGAGACCTGTAGGGATTAGAAATGACACTTAAGTAATTTTCTCTTAATTTAATGTGTAACGTAAGAGAGCATTCCAGGTCTCTGAAAATGCAAGATAGGCAGGGAAGCTTGGAGAGCTGTAATGCTGAAAAACTTGCGGTAGGGAGAAACAGACAGTGAAAGGTTTTGGTTTTTTTTGTGTTGTTGTTCTGAAACAACGTGTGCTTTGCATTGTTCTGCAAACCAAGGAAGTACCGTCATAAAGCAGAGCCCAACAGAAGTGGCTGTGCTGGTGTTTAAGTCTCAGACCCACTGTTGTTGCCCTACTGAAAGGGAACACCAATAGCTAATGACAGGAGGGAGAGTAAGGTAAGAGCTCTTCCAAGAATAAATGGGACTGTTTGGAATGCAATGGCAAAGATAAATTGTGGGCAGATGCTCATTGTGCAAGCAGCAGTAGTAGTTAATATCATAATTGTCCTCCGCCCAGGGAATATTGCTGCCTTTGCTGAAGGCTACCACACCCTCAGATCGGCTGCTGGAGCAGCTTGGGGTGAGTGCTGCCTGCTTTGCTTTCGGCAGCATCAGCTGGTTTAATGGAGATGGGCTGGCTGGTTTGTGCCAGCCTGGCTTGCAGCGTGAAGTGGGTTACGGGGTGCTGGGTGCAAACTGATCTTGCTAGCGAAGCTGTGAGGGCAGCGAGTCTGTTTCCTCTGGACTGTTGTCTTCTACCATGGTGTCCTCAGGGTCTACAAGTTTTCTGCTGAGGGCCTGAGTGCTGACGATGCTTTTGGTGCAAAGGAGGAAAATAATCTGTGCTCATGTAATGCTTTGTGTAAAGGAGTCGAGTCGTTCTGCCTGCTTCAGTGGCTCTACCTGATAGCGTGTATCTGCGGCAGGTCTCTGTTTGGATTATTTTTGGGGTGTGTAAAGGACGTTAGGTGAGCTAACTTGGCGCTCTGCTCTCTTCTTTCTTTAATATGCAGCTTAAAAATAATGGAGAGCAGTGGATTTTTCCTTGGCAGTATGATGTTGCTTCTCAGTAAACTGCTGGAGGCTTGTGCAGAGTGGGTGTGAAATGGATTGTGTGGGCTTTTTTCCTTCCTGCTCCAAGACCACTTCTTGGCACCAAGAAGTTTTTCTTTAGACTTCTTCGGGGAACAGATGTGTGAAGTACAGTTACCACTCATGCATATGGCTTTTAAAATATGGAAGCTGTTGGACTGAAGTGGCTTCATATGGTATTGTTGAAGGATCAGAATGAACGTGCAAGTTTAGGTTTTTAAGGCTTGAATGTGTAGCTGAAAAGTTTTTTTGGGTTGTTTTTACAAGGTTAAATATTTGCATTTTCATGGTTATTTAAGATTACACTCATAGCTGTGAAAGTTATTCTTTCTGCAACTTTCAGTGCCTAAAATGATATCCTCACTTAATCTCTTCCCTTGGGGTGTGGGGGGGAAAGTATAATGCATAATTAAAATAGTTGTAATTTTTAATTCTCTAATGCAGACATCTTTTTATTGCAGGTTCCCAGTTTGAAAACAGTTAGAAGATACTTTGCCACCATATTGGATTACTTTGTGTGCAACTCAGCATGTCACTTTGCCCTGGATTTTATAAGGTGGCCATAATTTAACCCCCACTTTCAGTTTCTATGTATCAGTGAAGCATTGGAGCTCTTTAGAGCTGCTGTTACTTGTGTGGAAACTGATCCGTCTCCAATCCCTTCTCCAAAGGACTTGACGTTACCAGCGATGAGCTCCCAAAGCCATCCAGGTAAGGACAAAACCCCTTTGAATTTAGAAACAAGAGCCAGACATCACTGGGCTTGGCCAAAAATGTGCTGTATTTGAACTGCATAATAGTTTATGTGGCATGAGAAGGCCTTGTGTTGTGTTTTGGTTTGTTTTTTTTTTTTTTTTGCTTTTTGCTGCTTTGTCAGAGTAATAATTCAGTCTTTGCTTCTTTCTTCATAGTTGAGATCTTGTGAAGGTGGAAAGTTGCATTGCTCTTATCAGCCATGAGGAATTTCTGCCTGTTTTATGTTTTCTGATGGTTGTGTTATGTGCACCTGAACGCACTGAAAGGTCTGGGTGTTTGCTGAGATGTGAACCTGATGATTAATTCTGCCAAAACTGCACTGATAAGTCTTAATGTTATATGGTATTCCTACAGGGAGTGGTCACAGTTCTGCTAGTGAGTGTTAGTTGATGTTTAAGAAGAAACCTCTTTTAAATTGGAAGTACTTTTTAGTACAAAAGCAGAGTTTAGTGGGAACAAGAGTTCATTAATCCATCTCAGTGCTGGCCGGGGGATTATCCCTAATGTGCTTTGTAATTTAAGACATGAAAACTACAAAACTGTGCGTTTCAATTGTGCTTTTGAGCTGTATTGATTTGTATTTAGTGAGTGTCAGGTAAGCTACTGTTAGGCTTTTAGGTTTGTGAGCTTGGAAGAAGAGTTTTTATTTGTGTTCCAGTATTGCTGGTTGTTTCAATTCTTGGTTAGGAACAGTGACCACAGAAAGGTAATCCAGCAGTGGCGAGGCACATGGAACTGCTTGCTTAATTATGCTTTCGACAGGTTGCTTTTGTGACTTCCATTGAATCAGTTTTGGGTTAACAGCTGAATAAGACTAAAGTTAATCAGCATCTCCATAGATTTAAGGAACCATGTGTTTGTAGGGGAAGGATTTTATATGTGCTTCAGGATGATTAATAGCAGTCCATTAGTGGCTTCTGAGGCTGGGAGCAAGAAATGTTGCAGCAGACTTGGATGCTGGAGGTTAGAAGCAGCAAGGCTGAAAATCTGAACCTTGCATAATACCTGTTTTATAATTCCGTAATGTAGCAGTCTGTTAGATTTTCAGACATCTTTCTGGTGTTACAGGGAGTGGGGAAATTAAATATGTATGAGTAGTGTTCTGCATGTAGGTATTCAGCTTTGATACAGTTTTTGCAGTACAGTGCTTTTCTAGAGGTCTGTTTTTGAAGTATGTGGATGGTTCTTATTGGAACAGGCTGCCCAAGGAGGCTTTGGATGCCCCATCCCTGCAGGCATTCAAGGCCAGGCTGGATGTGGCTCTGGGCAGCCTGGGCTGCTGGTTGGTGACCCTGCACACAGCAGGGGTTGGAACTGGATGAGCGCTGTGGTCCTTTTCAACTCAGGCCATTCTGTGTTTCTCCATGAGACACTGAGGAGCTAATGGCCTTCTCCATTTTCCTGCACAGTAGTTGGATAGATTGAGCACACAGCTACGTTAAGAACCAGCAAATAAACCTAATGATGAGCAGCATCTCTCCCAATGTTCTGGAAAGAGAGATGTCATTAATAGCTGGGCTGTTCTGTTGGCTCTCATGGCTGATTTGTCTTGTTCTCCTTTAATTTGAATGCGAGCTCATCCCTTGTTCACCTTGCCCTCATTTGGTTCCCAAGATGTGTGAGGGAGTCCTGTAAGAAGTGCCAAGGACAGAAGGCAGAAGCTTGCCATGCAAGGAGGAGTTTTTGTGGTGCTAAAAATCAATTTAAGACTTTTGCAACAGACATGTTTTGGTGTGATTCTTGCTGGAATAGTTGGTTGCCTCAAGCCCAGAGAAGCAGAACTGGGTGGTTCTGGATACATATGCATTTTCCTGAGCTACAGCTCCTAAACTTCTTGGCCCACTGTCACACACAGGAGCTTGGAGTGAGGTATGCGTTGGCTCAGTGTGAGCTGAAGCTGTGAATCCTCAGTGTTTGGGAGGAAATTTCACATTGGCAGTAACCCTTGAAGTGAAGGACTCCTGTCGTCAGCTGTTTTGCTGGAGATCTCTTAATTTTTGCAAGTTCTTCACCTTAAAAAAATAAAATAAAAGCACAGGAAGTGATTTGACAGTATTTTTACATTATGGTGTTTTAGATGTTGGCTTTGTTTGGCCATATCTCCAAGTGCTGGGTTGATATTCTAGAGTGTGTTGTGGTGGGTTTTTACCTCTAGCTCACACCATGGTGTTCTTACTGCTTGTTTCTCTCTGAGAGTCAGTTTTATAACATTTAGTAGAAACAATATCTAAGCGTGGCCAAAGATGACATCTGGACTTCTCATGTCAGTTTTGATAGCTATTTTGATTATACAGCTATGGGTAATTATTACTAATGATGTGTGTTGTTTAAGGGAACGCTCTGCTTTAACTCAAGAGCCTATTAAATTTTGCTTCAGTGGATACGAGCTTTCTTCTCTAATCTTCTCCAAACCTATCACAAATGGGACTTTTTAGGAGTAGCACCATGAAATTGTTGCAGTGTAGCTGAATGAAAGTGTTTTCTTGTTTATTTTTTTTTTCCTTCACTCTGCAAAGCTGTCTTGTGGGAATAGCTGCATACTGAAGGCTTCTCTCTGAACAAGGCAAAAAAGATATGGACAATTAGGTAGTCTAAGGAAAATGACTTTTCTTCCCCTATTGTTGCCATTTCTTGTATTATACTTTGGAGTAACTTTGCTAAAAGAATAAGAATCTGTGGAGAAGAAATGGTGTCGTGGGGCCCCCCCCCCCCCCCCAAGGGAAGTGACTCCTCAGGAGCTTCCAGTGGATGTTCCAGGCTGTGTTAAGCCCTAGCTGTAGGGGAAAGACCATGACCTCTTACTGCTGATTTCTGGCTCGGAGGCTTTCTGCAGTTCTTACTTGAGCTCTGGGTTGGGATAATCAGCTCCTAGGAGCTTGAGGAGCAGGGGGAACAGCAGTGTGGTGCTGGGGTCCCTCTTTTCCACAAGCACCAGCCGCTCCTAATGAAGCACCATCCAGCTCCCTGCAGGTACTGGTAAGCTCTGTGGTTGCCTGGGCAGGAACGTGAATCATTTTGGGTGGAACTGCTGGGCAGGCTGGGGGCAGGGGGAGGGGATGGGGCTGCAGTTGAAGGCTGGGGAGGCAGAAGGAGGGAGCTATGTGGAGCTCATCACCACAAAGTGCAGAGGCACCGGGTGCCCTTTGGCAGAGGAGTTGCTGCTTGAGTGCTCAAACAAAGCTGAAAAAATGCTGAAATTGTGCTATAAAATATCAAGATGCTGCGAAGCGTAATTAAGAAAATTAGTCAAATTAAGATAACGTTTAGGATTATGATGAAGTTTGGGATGCATGGACAAGCATGTTTAGTTTCACTTCTTAACTTGCTATGTCGCCCACAGTTTAGGCTTACCTTATGTAACCTTTAGTGCTGGTACCTCTTGTGCACAACCAAGTCTGCCCAGGCAAGGCATGGATGTGGGCTTTTTTTAATTTCCTCTCATTGACCTGAAATGATTTTTGGCTGTCATCTTCTGCCTCTCTCACCTAATTTTCAGTGGCTTAAGTTTCACTGTAATGTCATTCTTTAATCAGTAAAGATTGTTCTACTGATACCGGTTATACATAGAGACCAGTTTAAAAAAACCTAAATGCTTAAAGTTAATCACTCGACTGATTTGTATTTGTTTAAAGTTCACTTTCCTTTGTAAAAACTGGAAATCTCTGTGCTCAATGAAGCGTTTTGTTTATGAAATGTTATCTTACAGGAATTAGTCCGAATGCAAATGCTGTATTCCTTCTTCAGAGCTGCTCTTGCAGGGTTGCAAATGTTATTTACATCTTGAAGTGCTGAATGTTTGATAATTAGGAATATTGAAATTTAAGAATGAGTTGCCTATCTAGTATGGAAAAATCTGCAGTGCGATCATTAAAGCTGAGAGGAGATACCAGACAAAGCAGAAAAGTGATCACAGAACACAAGGAAAATGAGTTAGCAAGTCATGTGCTGTGATTTTGCTAGACTGAGAAGTACTTTTGTGTGGCATTTTATCTGCCAAGTGTAAGAAGCCACTCTCCTTTCACATTCCATGGCTTAATGAGGCATGGAAAGCCATTTCATGCACTATACATAAGAGCTTTCCCTGTTAGTCTTTCAAACATTTTGCACCATAAAATAAATATTTTATGCATTCTCTTTTTAAAGATTAAGAAGTTTCTGTGGAGATGCATTTCAAACTGGCTTTAAATGACACTGACCTACTTTCTGGCAGTAATCAGTCCGCTTCTGTAAGTTATCTGGGGACAAGAGCGTTCTTTCAATAAACATAAAGAGCATACGAGTAAATTCCAGTCTTCCTTCAGCACAGCTTGGGCACGGCTGATCCTTGGTGGCTGTTGTCTGGAAGATGATTTGGATATGGCATATCTATGCTTGCCCCTGCTTGTCTGGTGCTTCACTTTGCTACAGCTGAGTTATTTTAGATTGGGCATCCAGGTCTCTATTTACAAGTAGAACACTCGTGAGTTTGGGCACAACCATTATCTCACATTCTGTCTCTTCTCTACATGAGAAGACAGGGATTTCTAGTATCCCTGCTTTCCCCACTGCTGAGAGTGTGAAGCTGGTTAAATGGAAGCATTCAGCTGGTGGGCAGGACAGCAAAGGAGCAGGAACTCAGTGGCAAGAGCCTCAGTCTTGAACCTGTTGCCCTGAGAAACTCCTTCCAGGCGTGGGGATCAGCTGAGAAATAAACTCAGCAGCAAGATCTGCCACTAAGAAATACTCACTGCTGCTGCTGGTCCATGTGGGATAAAGTAAGCTGTATGGCAGCGTGGCCACGGGGGTGATAAGTACAAGAAACACTGAGAAGATGTCCCTGCTTCAGACTTACGACTGACTTTTTTCCCTGTGTTTGTTGGAGAGCTTTTTGCCATTCTTGGTCAATGCTGGCATCTTGAGGCCTCTTCTTGTTTTTGTACTTGTCAGCTTTTTCTTCTCTAAATGCATTACTGAGAAAGCGTGTGCTAAGGGGATCTTTCTGTTGCCTGGGTTGAGTGCCCTAGGTTGCTTTTCAGAACGGGCTAATTGTAGTGGCTATACTGTAGATATTCTATCAGCCAAGGAAAAGCTTTGGCAGCTATCTTAAACTGCAACATATGGGGAAGTTGCTTTGAGGACTGCATGTTATTTTGACAGTGAGCGGAGGTAGGAGGTGTTCTGCAAAATCTCCTGTTACAGTAAAGTTGTCAGCTCTGGAAGAAAATTTGAAAGGCGTACCAGTGGAAGATTAGACTTCTCATTGTGCATAAGAAATGGCTGCTTCATGATCCTTAGAATGCATCTCTCTGGGTTTGGTTGTCACTCATGTGAAAAGCGGTGTGGTGCGCTGTCGTATGTAATGTGGCTGGGAGAAAGAGCTGTATTTCATCAAATGGGGAAGCAAAAGTTGTGTTGATCATTTAGTCGGTGTGACGGCTGCAGAATGATGGGAGTTCTCGTATCACAAGGACAGTGATATGAGCTGTGTTAGAGCTCACGAGTTCTGTGATCCAAACAAGGTGTGCTTGATCTGCAGAGATGGTTCTTTTCAGGAAGGTGATACCAGCCTATGCAAAAAAGCTTTGGTTAAAAGAGCTAAACACCTTTGCAAGACCAAGACTGTGTGTTTACCTTTCTTCCTTTGACATATGGCTGAATGCATATTCCACCTGCGTACAGATGTGTAAGCTGAGCACGTCCTGGATTTCCTCTAACAGGAACAGTATCATTGTGAGGACAATGCAAGTTAAGACTGCTGCCATGGAACCTGTGAAGTTTTTACTTTCTGGAGCATCAAATAGCGGAGACTTTCTGTATGAGGTTTTCATTGTACCCTCAAAAGAGAAAAATTGTTCTGTGCTTCAACTTGAGGTTCAAGTTGAAGTTCCTTCTAGGTCAGCGTCCCTGCTAAGTACATTCCTCTTGCTTCTATTTTTTCTTTAAATGCAGTTCTTGCACTTTAAAGCAGGCTTTTGAAGAATTCTAAAGTAGTTTTTTTAGCCTGTGATGTATCCTGCAGTATAAAGATGAGAAGCAGGTACTTATGGTGAGAGAGAGATAACTGGATTATTTTGATGAGATGTGGGATAGGAAAAGGGTAGGAAAAAAGGTTGCACTTTTGAAGTCGGATGATAATGTTTAAGATAGTCCTTGAGCCCTTGTATCTTACTAGGAAAGTAAAAAGACCTTTTTCCATATCCTTACTGCATTTTTGGTATTCACCTCTGGTCAACCTTAGTTTGACCTGCATCTTCTCATGTATGCTTCCCCCAAGTTAAATTTGTTACTAGACTGTAAGGAGTATATTCTCAGTATTTATTTTAAATTATTCAGCTTGCCTTCTTAAGTGCCAGGCTCTTGCATTGATGAGGCTTGTCTGCTTTGCTGTGGTCAGATCAATTAGGACAGTGCTGATCTCGAAGGAGTGCTTCAGTCATTCCTCTAACTCTGACTGATTCAAGAGCAGAGGCAGAAAATCCACTTACCCTCGGATGAACGTCAGCCGTACGTAGCATTTTTCCTCCTTTAAGAGTAGGAATTTGGCCATCTGATTACCTGGGCTTTGGTAGGCATTGTTTGCCTCCACTTGAAAAGAAAGTGTTGCTTTGTGAGAGCTCTTGGTCAAAAGCTTTGACCAAGGTTTTTTGATTTCTTTCAGAAGGTTTTTATTATTGGTTGGGAGGGAGAAGGACGGAGGAAAAAATTCCACTGATGCTTCTTTTACTGCAGTTTTTAGGATTTCTTCTTGTTTTGTATCTCTTACATCTACCAAGACTGACTTTGTAGCCAAGAGTGATTGAACAGGGAGTATCAGGTTCAGAGAAGGAAGAACTGTGGATGAGTTGATTCTTCAATTCTTCAGTAAAGGCTTGACAAGTCTCCCTTTCACCCTGGGCTGCAATATTTCATGAGTATCTCTGTGCTCTCTGTTTGTATCTATTTAGGCTGTGTCTCAAGAAGGGTTTCTGTTACCTCTTCCGTTTGTGGCTTTTTAATTTTTCATTTTTTTTCCTTGAACTTCAGTGGTTGCTTTTCTTTTCTCCTCCTCCATGGGTGTACTGGCTGGGCAGGGGCTATGGCTGCCATGACTGTGCAAGAGAACAGGCAAGTGAATCTCTGCTAATATATTTAACATCATAATCAATGAGAAATGGTATATGCAATTAATTATTCCCCCAAGAAAGCTAAAATTCAGTGTATTAGGGGATCTGTTTAAAAAACAAACAAACAAAAAAACAAACAAAAACCACACAACAAAAAGTTGTTTTATAGTTAACCAAATAGCTGTTGTTCTGCTAGTTGCTGGAGATGCTTCACCTGCTGTGTTCTTACTTGCTTTAAAATACACTGGAAGGCAAATGTTGGTGTTTATGAGCCTCACACCACAGCCGTGGTCTCTGACTTATCACCTGTGCCTCTGCAGCCCACAGTGAGGATCCGTGTATGAGGACAGTAATTGGGAATGTTAGTTAATGTAATCGGGTGGATAAGTTTAGCTGTAAAGCCTGTTTCTATAGGCTACTACTAAGCTATTTCTGTGCCCAAAGGAGATGCCGAGGTGCAGGAGGGAGCAGAGGCCAGCTTGGCTGCCATTGCCTTGGTGAAGGGGTGGCACAGCATGGCCTCCTGCCTGGGGAGGCCTTGCACTGCCTGCCTCTTGGCCAGTGTCCCTGGGGCAGCTAAGCCTGAACGTGCTACTGGTGGCACTCATTTTTGGGGTGCTACAGAAGCACATGTGGGGTTCTTCGCCCTGTGGTGAACGTGCACCAACAGTCTTCCTGATGACCCACAGCACTGGCTTTGACAGGGAACCTGCAGCCGAGGCTGAAGCTTTCTTGTGTTTGCATCTGGCCTGTTTATCTTTGTAAAAGCCACCTCAGAGCAGTCCTGTGAGCCTGAATTCTGGGGTCCCTGTGCATTCTACAAGAGTGATCGTGCAGGGTTGGTCCAAAAGTCTGAGGAGGCCAGGATGCTGATCACCTCTACTTGTGAGGATCTGTCAGAGGGAAAGAACAGGCAGCCCAAGAGAGAGGCTGTGGATGCCCCGTCCATCCTGGAGGTGTTCAAGGCCAGGTTGGATGGGACCCTGGACAGCCTGGTCTGGTACCAGATCTGGAGGTTGACAGCCCTGTCTGTGGCAGGGGGGTTGGAGCTTAGTAATCCTTGAGGTCCCTTCCAACCCAAGCCGTTCTATGGTTCCATGAACAGCTTTAATACGCTGCTTGGGATCTTCCTGGGAGTGGGGACTGAGAGTGTTAAGTTTGACTTTCTCAGTCTTTCTTCTCTTTCTGTCATCTGTTTGGTTACTTTGCTTTGGTGTTTGCAGGGAATAGCACGGTTGGCCTTCATGTTGAATCCCTCCACAGTGAGTGGCGAGTGTGGGCACTGCTTCAGGGCTTGTATGGCCACAAATTGATGCCTCTGGGGGTCTGCACCCTTTTGCTGACTGAGAAGCAAAGTGGTGGCATCTGGATGTATGAGCAAGAAGGATTTTGCCAGGGCCACCTAATCCTTCTCTAGGTACTTGTAAGCATGGGCAAGATGCAGTTGTTTGCAGTGGAGAGAACTTGTGGAAAATCTGGCTGTGCTGCAGCTGCACTCTGTGGTAGGGCTGGGATCAGGATGTTGGAGGAATGACAGATGAATTCAAAGAAATCATTTTAAAAAAAGAAAAAAAAAAAATCAATCCTGAGCCTTTCACTATTCAAGAATCTATGTACTCATTCTGTTTGTAGCTGTTATGTTGCCAAACCACATAAATAGCTTTACAGGGAAAATTGTAATAGAAGTGAGGTGTAGCCAGTGCGCTTTGACCCGCTAGCCTTGGCTTCGGGTACCCATCTTGTCCCAAAAGGCTGCTGCTGGAGTCATGTAACCCCATTGGGTTTTGTGAGCTAACAGGGTCCGGGGGCTGTGGGGCTGGATGGCTCTCTGGCACTTCACACACTGAATTGTGTATGTTGAGTGCTTGTTGTTTTTCTCTTTTAATTTTTTTTTTTTTTTTTTTTTTAAGGCATTGCTGTCCATGAACTACTGTGTAATGACTCTTTGCTCTCAGGTTTCACCTTCTGGTCGATAGGCCAGGATCAATGCAGTTATTTGTGGATGTAGTCACTGCGACATCCAGCTAGCCAGCTTGGGTGCTGCCCAGCTGCCACGGCTGCTGCCACACTCGGTTGCCTTACTTGCTGAGCAAAGAGAGGACTGTGGGTTTATTACTGTTAAACTACTCTAAAGTTGGTTCCACTATTTTGATCTATTGAAAATTCTTCAAGCAGAGAAACCTTGCAGCTCAGTAATGTTAAGATGCACTTGAGCTAGAAAAGCATAAAGATGATCCATTGAGGTGGATTTTTATTCTATTTCAGTGTTTAAAATTTGTGCTTTCTAGTTTAACAGACAGGTTTCTCTTCTTTAACTGTAACCTTAGTTTTAAGGTAGATTTAAAAAGAAGCATCTTATTTTAACACTTTTCCCCTACAGTAGCACGTTCCTGTTCTATAAAATGCCTGAGCTGCTCTTGTGGAGAGAGATCAAAGCCTGAACTAGACCAAGCTGATATTCCTTCTCTTTGCTGGTCAAAAAACAACCCAGAACAGTAGAAAGCCTGGCACATACAGACCAGGCTCTTGTAGTCCATCCAAGCCTTGAGTCTTTGACTTGTCACTTTGGGAGAAAAGTGCAAAACTTCTGAGCACTTTATTCTGAGCAAGGTGTCCTTGATCTCATGCAGCCTCTGCTGGGAGAAGGCATGCAGTCCTTACAGCTTAACAAACAGAGGAGGAGGGCTTAGGAAATGTGTTCCCTGCTGACAGCAAGGATCTGATTAGCATTAGGTGTTTTTTCTTTCCAGCAGGTGGAAGGCCTGTTCTGCGGGCTGGTAGCTCCTAACAGGTTTATTGTGAAGGCTTCTTGGCAGGTAGGGGTGATGCTCCTCCTTGAGTCTGACATTTTTTCCTTTAAAATCTGTCTTTGTGCAGTAGCTGTTTTAAATGGATCGTTGGACTCTGTTTTCTTTCTTAGCACCCAGAGTTGCAGCAGGGTAGGACCAGCCGCTGTCTTGCAAGGTCGGTATCGTGTAATAATTATCACCCCGAATGTATTTGAGATGCGATCGAAACAAACATAGCACCGGTTTGTATTGCTGAAGGATCAACACCACGTTTTTTTTACGTGACAAGAGCATGCACAACATCTCCCTCTGGTCAGTGGGTTTTGTCTTAAACCGGAGCTGCCGTGTCCCGACCTCTCACTGTTTGTCAGGCAAGACTTCAGCTTGTTTTGTAAGCAGTTCACCAAATCACTTTCTAACTGGGTGCTTGAGGAGAGTTCCTCCTCCTCCACTGATTAATTTTTGGCACAGAGCACCAAATAGCTCTTGCGTCAATAAGTCGTCACAACCTTTGCTTGTCTCTGTCAGCGTAAATACAGTTGGACTCTAATGTGCCCAGAAGTAGGCCAGAGGTTGCTAACACTGCAGCTGCACAGCGGTCAGGTCCAGAAGTGCTGCGGGATGTATTATTCCTGCTGGGAGAGCAGAGCTGCTGCATGTCAGGTTACAAGCTGGGCCCCTCTCTGCCCTTCTTTTTTCTTTAGTTCTGTAGTTGTAGTTTATATTAAATACATAGTATTAAAACTACCTTACCAAAAAAAAAAAGCATTAGTTACCAGCAAAATGTGTGTGCGCTGCTTGCTTTTGTCAAGGCAAATGTGGATGCTATTGCACAGGAGAATGGGATGTTTTGGGGATAATTGCTCAAAGTAATTGGGTAACAGTTACTTAATCTTTAGAGGGCTCTAGCAATCAGATGAGAGAAACTTTCTGCAAGGCCGTTAGCTTGAACAGCTCTCAGTGTGCACATCAGGAAAGGGATGGGAGGAAACCTGGTGAATAACTTTGCAGCTTTTAAAGACGAGGTAGAACTTAATTTTCAGGAATTGTCAAGACTGTGTTTGCTTGTTAGCTGGGAGCACGAAGATCGGAATTCTACCACAAGGATGACAACATATTTCAAGTACTCCAGACACTGCTATTGTTTTCTTGTTTTGTTTATCTGCTTGTTTTAAGTACAACCGAATGGTAAAGCTAGTGCTCCTTCTCTGGTTGCTTTTCTGTTGGAAAGAGTAATACAATACAAAGCCTTTTCTTTTTTTCCTATGAGTGAGGTATTTTGCAGTCTTTCTGGAAGCTTCTTCCTTCTGCTGGGATCACTTATCAATGGTTCAAAGCCGCCCTGTTGGTAGGTTTGGCACCCAGGAGTCCAACGTATTTGTGGAGACTCTGGCACAAGTGGCAGAGCAATATCAAGGATGTTCTTAAATTTTAATGTATTTATTTATTTTTTCCCCCACGTTCTCTGAATCTGTATCAAAACAAAAACAAAACCTGCTGGTGGAGGGGGTGGAGGGAAATACTTAGAAATGCCACTTCTGCATCAAAGCTGTAGATGTTATTTCACCAATCTGGAGAAACTGGCTGCTAGAAAGCAGTGTGCTATTGAACTTTCTGAGTAGTTGTTTCTGTCCTTTAAAATAACAGGCTGTTGATCCTGATGTATATGTCAGCATGCTGCAGGCATGCATCAGCCTGGAAGGGCAGGCCTCAATGTGAGCTCAGTTAGTGAATACTTGCAGTGATAGTCCGTGTCTGTTTGATGAGAAAGTTGTCCACTTAGAGTTCACTGTCCTTGAGAGAAGGGAGAGTGTGGCTTGTTCTCAGCCTGAAGCAGGGATTTGACAAGCCCTGTATTTTTTTAGGAGGAGATCCTTCATCTTTTGCCAAGTTTTGGGGCAGATGCCTCCTCTTTACCTTCTTCCTCCCCTCTTTAGCTGTAAGCTGGCATTCACGAGGGTATTTATGTGTTTTGGTCCAGTTCAATGCACAATCTGTGCAGAGAATGGTTTTCCCCTTTTTCCTGTTACGCCTTGAGCTTTGAGAATGGAAGTGATATTTTTCAGTATGGTGTCATTTTGTTCCTACAGCTTAGATGTGCCTCATGGTGCTGCGGAAGCGGGGTGACCTCATTGCAGCCTTCAGTACCTAAAGGGAGCCCACAAAAAGGAGGGGAGTCAACTCTTTACAAGGATTGATAACGGCAGGATGAAGGGGAGTGGTTTTAAGTTGAGGGAGGGAAGATTGAGGTTGGATGTCAGCGGGAAGTTCTTTGCTGTGAGAGCGGTGAGGTGCTGGAACAGCTGCCCAGAGAGGCTGTGATGCCCTGTCCATCCCTCGAGGTGTTCAAGGCCAGGTTGGATGGGGCCCTGGGCAGCCTGGGCTGCTATGAGACGTGGAGGTTGGTGGCCCTGCATGCAGCAGGGGGGTTGGAGCATCGTGATCCTTGAGGTCCCTTCCAACCCAAACCATTCTATGATTCTAAGCCACACAGTGACAACAGTACAGGATGTGCCTGTGGGTATTGGGGTGCTGGGGCTGGCTTAGCAGCAGCTTGTTCTTACCTGTACTGATGTGCAGATGGTGTGTGCTTGCCATTCCCTCGTTGTGGAGTCAGCTGGGTGTTGGTTGTGCTTCTGTGCAGTTCTCCTAGTGAGCCTGAATTGGAGAATCTTGGCAGAAAGTGGCTGCTCAGGAGTGTACGATGCTGTTAGACAGCAACAAGGCTGTTTTGAGTTGGCTCAGGAATGAAGGGTTATGTGTATTCATGTGTGCATATATTTCTGTGTGTGTATCTATCTTAACTCTACTTTGGTTGCTAAATCTTTAACTTGCCAAGGATTTTGTGTGTGTGTGTCTGTGTGTGTGGAGCCTTATTTTTGGTTAAAATACCAGCTTCAGGTTGGATATTAGGAACAATTTCTTCCCAGAAAGGGCAGTGCTGCAGTGACACAGCTGTCCAGGAGTGCTGGGGTCACCATCCCTGGGAGTGTTCCATAACTGTGGCGATGTGGCACTGAGGGATGTGGGCATGGTGGGGTGGGTTGGGGTTGGACTTGGGGATCTGAGAGGTCTTTTTCAACTGCAGTGACTGTATGATTCCCAGTGGGTGCAGATCAGCTCCTCTTAGCTGGCACGCTTCGTGCTGTGGTCTGGCTGCTTGTCTCTGGACAGGCTCCTCCATTCTGGACTGGTGAGGTCTGTTCCTGAGGGCTGTGTTTGACCCTGGGCTGTGCTTGTCAGAGTGACAAGGAAGGCGTGGGAGCCTGCTGCTTGACCTGGCTCATCGAACATCTGCTCACCTTCCCTGTTCCAGGTGTCTGGCATGCCTGGAAGCTGAGCATCAGCATGGTGTTGAGAGCATGGTAAGCAAAGCTGGGCACTTCATAATGAAGAGAGCACAGACTTCCTAAGTGCTGAGTAAAGCTGTGTGTGCTTTCTAGGTCTGCTTTGCCTTTTTTATTATTTTTTTCCCCTTGGAAACTGATCACAGAAGAGCTGGAGTTGAATGTGAGAGTTAGTCAGGTAGGGAGGTGGAGCGGTTGTTTCCCTCCCTGAAGAAGACTGCTTGCTCTAGGAGCTTTTTGCATCACCTTTGGAATAGGAAATGTGCTGGTTATCACGTCCTGAGTTTTCTCTCTGACTTCATTCATGCCTAAATTCCCAAGAAACAATGTCTCACGCATTGCTGCTCTCGAGTGGCTGCTGCAGGACCAGCTGCACTGGTGCTCATTCCTGGAGCTGGATACTGCCTGAGATGGCATCTCCACATGTCAGGAGTGTAGCAGGAGGCTTTTAGCAGCATTTTAGTAGATTCTTGGTTTCGGCTAGGCAAGTGTCAGTCTTGATAAGACAGGTTGGATAAGCAAGTTGAAACTGGATACTTTTACAGGGCAGCCACTGCATACCAGCTGGTTAGCAAGGAGCTGGTTCTGTGTGTTCGTGCCAAAGCTAGAGTGGCTGCTTTCACTCACAGGCAGTCCCCATCCGCCTTGCTGCCCCGTGAAGACTGCAGCACCCTTCAGCAGCCAGGAGCAGGTGAACCAGAGGAGCACGGCCTTGAGTCCTGACCGCCCAAAGGCTGCAGATCTTCACTGAAAGTACATGTTTTCATGCAGAAGGAAATTACACGTGTAGTAGGTGGAGGTGATGTACATAGGTGGCTTTAGCAAGGAAAAGGGTAAGATGCAGTTGTGCTGGAAGATAACTCTTGCTGTGAACTTCTGATAACTTCTTGCTAGAAGCTTTTTTCCTCTTACAAGAAGCCAATGGAATGTGAACCTGTTTCTTGTGAACAGTACAGTCTGTTTTTCAAACATCTTAAAGTGGAAGTACTTCACACAAAAAAAGGCATGTGTAGTGTTTATAAACTGTTGTCTGCAAGATTGTAACTGGCTTTTATTTTGAAGGAGACATAATGCTCAGCATTTGCTTTTTCACTGTATGTTCCTCCACACATTTTCATCGTGTCTACTAGCTTGACTGCTTTTGTCACGCTTGTTAGTTGCTGTTAGCCTCCTGATCAGTTAATATGTTGTTGTTTTTTTTTTTAATTGATAAATTTTAAGTGATTTATCAGCTCGGATAGTCTTTATGTATTGCTCTGCCACTTCCGAGTTATTAATTCTGCTGAGTAACTGGGTGGAAGATAGCCTTGTGTGCAGGGATGCTGCAAGGAAGAGCACCCATCCCGCCTGGGGTGTTTCTGCCACATGGAAGCTAGCAGCCTCCTGGACTTGCTCAGGGACAGCCCTGCTGCCAGCTGCTTCTCCTCCCTCAGTAAGGGAATGACTGACATGGTTCTTCTGCCTCACCCAGCTCACAGCTCCGATGTGTTCAGGGGTAGGAGAGCTGCGAGGCTGTAAAGCAGGCAGCCCTGCTGGTGGGAGCCTGCTGTGCGCATCAGTGCCACTCTGTGTTTTGGTTTCAGCTTAATCCTTTTTTAGATGCTGAGAAAACAAACTGCCGTACGGGTTTTTTTTTTTCCCCCTGATCTTGGACTCATCAAATGCCACTGCAGACCTCTTTCCAGGATAACAAACCCTGAACCATCTAATTATGGATCAGTCTCTCATTCCAAGCATCGCATGCTCAGAAGGCTTTCTGATGTGCTGCACAGATTTTTTCAAACTGCTGACCTTTGCAGAGTGCCCTTGGCTGTGCCAGCAGAGAGCACGCTGGCAGCTTGAAGATGTTTTGTCTGGCATTTGAGCAGAACTGAAAACTTACTGCTGGTGGGAACAGATGAGAGGGCAGAAAATGCAGCGTGTGCCGAGGCTCGCTTCATGTGTCTGATGGTGAATGGTGGTGGCACTGTGTCCTTCTCTGCTAGGAGGTGATGCAGACAGGAAAAGCTCTGGACTGAGCACGGATTGGACAGTAGCCCCGAAGCAGCAGTGCTTGGTGGCTGCAGGAGCCCTTTGCTAATTGCACAGCCCTGCAGATGAGCACGCGGCTCTGTGCAGACTGCTACAACTCCCCCCAGGTAGAGCGATGGGAGGAAAACACCCACAGCTTCAGGAGACAATAGCTGAGCAGAGGGAGCTGGGGTGATGTGTGTGAAGGATGTGCGATTTGTGATGCTGGAGGCTTACAGGCAAAAATAGCATCATTTATAATAGTAAAAGCAACGACTTGTGTGCTACGCCTTTGCATTCTGCCAGTCTGTAATGAATGGAGGAGTAGTTTGCTTACAGATGACAAGGAGGAATGAATAAGCACTTAAAATCTCAGCGCTGAAGAAACACTGTTTTTGTTCTGGCCTCCGAGAGAGCCACAGCCTCACAGCCCCTTTCCTCACTTTAAATCAAAGCACCATGAAGGAGACAGCCTTCATTTCATGCATCCCTCGCTCTCCGTGCGGAGCTCTCTGCTCTGTTCTCAGCCTGCTGGGGCTCTTGGTACAGAGATGGTCGTGTGCTGAGCTTTTGGGGAGGATTCCCTTGCTGACAGCTTTCCCCTTCTCAGCTGAGGAGATGCTTAAGGAAGGATCTGCTGCTTTGAGCTCCTTCCCCAGCTGGAAGCATCCCATCGGGATGGACTTCAGGTGCTGCACTGTGAGTTCGTGTTTGCAGTGGGGGTTTCTTTGGAGGAGGAGTGCTGTGGGTTCATCCCCCTGCTCTGTGAAGCTGGCTCTCCTTTGGCTATCAGATGGTCACCCTCACGCTGTGCAATGACTTCCGCTCAGAGTGTGGAGCGTGAATGTTGCACAGCAGCAAAAGCTGCATCCGTTCTGAGCTTTGCAGTCAGAAATGGCTGGCACAGATGCAGCTCTCCTCACATGTTGTGGTGAGAACTGGTTGACCCTTTTTAAAAAACGTTTTGTAGTCCCAATAGAATGTTTTTACCCCAATTACGATGTTGCCTGACTACTGAGCAGGCAGGCTGACCTTGGGCTACACAGCCAACCACCATAATTGCTTCTATCTGTAGTAAAGCTATTGCAGCTCCATTGTTTTAGGCGTGCAGTGTGACCTTGACGTAGAATTTGCTTGTCTTGTTGTGAAATTAATACTCTTAATTGGTGCGTAATGATGGACCTGTTACGACACGGCCAGAAGTGTTTCTTTCACCTGCAAAATATCCTTTTTCCTGCTGTGTTTCCCAGTGCCAGCAGCAGGTACCTGTTAGGGATAGACTTCCTAACAACTGCAGTCTTACGGGATGGTGCTGTATTTTCCTGCCATGACTAATACTTCCAGCATTCCTGGTGGCATCTGCACACCACATAATGTAAACACGTGCAGATTTGTGCAAGAATAAGATGAGGGGAAAAGCCAATTACTTGACCTTTTGGAATCGGAAGATTTAATCGGAAAAGATTAGGCTGATATCTGTGAATGCTTTTATTATTTTCCTATTTGGCTCTGACTTGAACAGCACAAGCCTCCTGCTCTGAGAGCTCCCGTCAGCAGGGAGCCCTGGCAGATGTTTCCCAGCCAAAAATCATGGTGTCTCAGCTGGAGTTGGCCTTCAGTGAAGCTGCCAGGCCCGTTGTACAGCTTGTTGGTACGTGGGCAGGCTGACCGTGTCTCTCTTTCACTGTCCTGCTTTTAGGACCTGGGAAGCAAAACGGGGAAGCCAAGTGAAATACAGAGCAATTCTTGCCATTAGCTTTTGATGGCCCAAATGCTCTGCCTGCGAATGAACGTGTGCAACAAGTGCACCTTAAAAAAGGTGAAATGGTTGAATCATGTGTTCAGCACAAAGGCTGGAGGCGATTTGCAGTTGGTGTCTCTTGCTGCACATTGTGACTGTGGAGAACATGTAGTGGATGTGATTTTCTGTGAATGTGGGATTTATGAATGAGTCAGGATTGCTCCAGAGAAAAGCATCCTGCAGGGGAGCACAGGCTGCCAGCGCCTGTGGGTCAGCACAAGCTACGTGTAGAAGGCAATGCAACACTACGGAACGCTGCGGCCTGAAGGGTTTTAATTCCTGTGTGTTGTGTTTGAGGGGAGGATTCATTCTGTCTTTGCTGTGAGGGTGGTGAGACACTCACTGAGATTGCCCAGGGTGCCCTGTCCCTGGAGGCATTCGGGATCAGGCTGTGAGCAACCTGGTCCAGAGGGAGGTGTCCCTGCCTACAGCAGGGGGTTTGGGACTAGATGATCCTAAAGGTCCCTTCCAAACTGAACCATTCTATGCTTCCGTAACTGTGGGAACAAAATCACATTTGGGTGCATGATTTGGAAGCGTTAGAGGTGGTAGAATATGTAACTGTATATTAACTCTGTAATTCCATTATCATGTCCTGTATCTGAAATGCAGTACACTAGAATGCAAGTGTTTTGTTGCATCTTTCGGTGCTGGCAAAGGAAGAGCGTGCAGGCATGTTCTGGGAAGAAATCTCATCTCTTCTGATGCAGCACACTGCACGTTTTGTGTCATGAAATAAGGCTGAAACATCACTGGTATGTGAGAATCGCCTGCATTCAGCTGAATCAGCTGCAGGAGAGCTGCCGCATGGCTGCCTGAATTGATGCAGAGGAAGGATGTGTTGACTCAGAAGAAGGTATACCATGTGCCTAAGGTCAGCAAATACATGTCTGATTTTGAAGGTTACGTATTTACTGCATGCCCTTAAGACCATGCATCACCATGACAGCAGAAATTACTTAGAAGCACTGGTTAGAGGAGAAAATACCTTGCGTGTATTTATGTTGGTAGATGGCTGTGTGCACACATAGTGTATCTATCTGTCTCTAAAGCTTTGCAGACCAAAAATAAGAGAAGGAGGTGATGCACATGGTGCAGAGATGCTTTTTTGGTAGATAATAGTAACGTGATGGGGCAAAGTGGAATTCATTTGCATCAGTAAACTTGTGAAACAGTTATGTGAGCAAATTACCTGGGTGTAAACTTGTGTGTTCCTCGCGGCTTATTCCTATAAACGTTCATCTGCACAACTGTGAGGGCTGTGACATGCAGATTAACCTTTCTGAACTGAGTTGTGAAATGGGATCTTTTCTATATGGATTTAAGCACCCGTCCCTGCTCCCCAGATCAGGCTTACTTTTGCCTTTGGAAACTTCTCTTTGCCTTCGGTGCCTCTGCCTGCTTCACACACAGCTGTGTGTGTGTGTGCCATCGCTGACATTTTTGTGAGCAAGAATGTAAACACCAAATCCACACAAGACTTGCAGAAGAACTCGGCAAATCTAGTGCATCATCTGTTTGTTATGTAATCTGATATAATGGCAGCAAAATAGAAACCAGATGTCAAGGCAGAGCAATTACGATTTTTCATCTGCCGGTATTACAGTAAATGCACTCGGTATGCTTTCCCCCCTGAACGTGGAGCTTTATTTGTTGGGGGACTGGGAAAGTGCTGCAGGGGACTTGAGAGCTCTGTGTGTGATTCTTGCTTAAAGACTTTGTTATTCTGCACTGATGTTCTTTCATGTAATTAAGGTCTGTGTGCTGCTCCAGCTCTGCTGGCTGGGGTACTTCTGACTCGAAACAAGCTGGGTGGAACTGCACAGTCCAAGGACACCACCTCTGTGTCCAGCTGTGTAGGTTGTATGGTCAAGTTGCAGGCTTACTCTAAATTTAGCATTCAAAACGAAGCTGCTTTATTTATCGTGGCTGATTAAGCATTGTAAGGAAATCCTGCCCAAACAGGTTTGGTGCCGACCTTGCCATGGATTCTTGAGCTGAGGAGACATCTAGGAGGAGAGCGGATGGAAGCTGCGGTCAGCACGCTGTCTCAAATTCACCGTGAGACCAGGGGGATAGAAGGGAAAATAGATCATCACTGATCCTTGCTTTTGGGGAAATGGATTCTTCCTCCCATGGTCTATCTGTGAGGTTTATCTCTGCTGTTTTGCATTAAATAAGGTGATCCCTTGGCACCTTTCATATGCACCTTCACAAGTTGAGGCACACTCACAGAGTGCGAGCTGAATTGAATTCATCTGTTTTCCCCTCTTGTTTTTTTAACCTCCTTGTTGCTGTTATTGCTGAAGATTTATTCTCTTCCCTTCTCTCCTGCTCTGCCTGGTGAAGCTCGGGGGACAGCAGCCCTGCTCTGCTGCTGGAGTTGGTGCATGGGGAGGTTGGAGGTGGAGGCTGGAAGTGCAGATCTCGTGTGTGCACTGGGCATTCTGGCTGCTTCCTGCAGGCTGGGATTGACGCCGCTGATGTATGGTTCCTCTCAGTGCTCTGTTCCACCGACAGCTGTGGAGTTTGTTATGGATGAAGCTTTCATGTCCCTATGAGTAAAAATCTTTTTATTTTGCATTGACAGCTTTTTGCTGGGTGGCTGCCGCTCAGCATACCTTCAATGCAAGCAGGCCTTTATTTTCTGTCTCTCTGTAATGAATAATAAGTCTTTCATGAAGCTTCTATCTTCATTTATCTGTGTTCCTCAGATAACTTTAAGAGACTCTTAAATCAGTTGCTTGTTCCAGCCGAGGGAACTGCTGGCAGTGAATTAAAGATTCTCCCTTCTTTTAAACAGCAAGTTTCTGCTTTTTAAACGCAGCAAAGCAGAAGGATATGAGATCAATGTGAACTCTTACTGCCAGTCTCTGCAAATAGCATCCAATCCTCCCCACTTCGCTCAAGGATGAGATGGAAAGTGGACGAGAGCACCTGGAAAGGAGTTCATTACATATGATTACTGCTGAAATCTCTGCTAATGCCAAGTAACGACTTCTGCCCATTCCTGTAATGAACTGCCATTAGGAACACAAGAGTGGAGTCTTCCCAATTCTGCAAAACCAGATGCAAGATGGCTTTTCTTCCTTTCTGGGCAGAAGGCTGGCAATCTACGTGTTGCTGGATGGTGGCAAATGATCTTGGGAAGGTGAGACTGGTACCACGTGAAGCAGCAATCAGTGAGCCTTGGTGATGAATGCTGTGCCTGGCTTGCTAAGGAGTGAGGGAGCTTCGCTTCAGTTCCAGTACTGCACAGAAATGCTCACTGGAGCTTCATCCTGTTGGACCTGTACTGAGTGTATCATGTATGGAACACGCTGAGCTTCAGGAAGCTTCTGTGTGGGATGCAGATAGGAAAAAAAATATTTCCTCCTGTAATTTGAATCTGATCTGATTATTTAGATTCAACCTTACGATATTAATTTGCAGCCTTTTCTCTCCTCTTCTCTGGCCGGTGGCTTCCTGTTGTCTCCAGCATCCTGGCGGATGGACGGAGGGGCCATTCCAAGCGCTGCCTCTGGGCACTGTGTGCTGGGCAGGATGCTGCTCCTCTGCTGAGCCTGCTGCCACGGGCACGAGACTGCATATCTCTCCTGCCTCACCTGTGCCTATGCTTTTTCTTGCTCTGCACTGCCTCTCATGTTACTGAAATCAGGCACTGCACGAGCGACCTTAAAACCATAGAAACGTGTCGTGACCGCGCTGGCCTGAGAGAAGTGACCTTTTTTCTTTCCAACGTAAGTTAGCGGGGATTTACAAGGAGGAGCACTTTCAAAAGAAAACGAGTCAATCCAGTGGCTGCTGGGCTCGATTTCTGTGCTGCGGCTCTGTCGTGTCAGTTGTGACCACACTCTGCGACCTTCCTTCTCAGCCAAGGGAACCTGGTTGTCCCCAGAAAGCACTCTGTTCCAAACTATGAGCAGTAGGTGGTCACGTGCAGCCAGGGGCTCCTACTATAAAAGCAGCACTTCTGTGCAAAGCGACCTTCAGAATGGCTGCGAACGTTCGCCGTGTTATTTATAACCTGTCTGGGTAAATTTCCAATACAAATGTGAGTGCCAATCTGATGTGTAATGCTTTCCCAAATCCTTATCTTCTGCTTTCTAGTGCAGTGACACATCAGATGGAACAGCTAGTTTCAGGGCTGGGTACAGCTCCACTTTTATGTGTGCAGAACCAGAGGGAATTAAAGACTTCAGCCCCGTTACATCATTACGTAGAATTTTTTAAGAGGTTTTCTGAAGACTTGTTTTAATGACTTTTTTGTTTAGCTTCTTTTAAAGAAAAACCACTTCAGGGTTTAAAAATACACGAATGTACTTTGATTAGGTTGCTCTGGCACTGACGTCAGCGTGTGACATTTATCTGTGTACGGATTTGTCGTGCTGTTGACTAAGGCTGTATTTACACAAGTGGGAATATTTTTGTCCGTTGCGAGGACAGTGGGGAACATCTCAGCTCAAACGGTGGCCTTGCCCTTAGCGTTCGTGGAGCTTGGCTCTCTCCTACTGCTTGATTCTTACACTGGGATAGCGGGGTGATTTTTTTTCATGTGTTGATGCTGTCGCAAGGATGCTGGGCACCAGCTGGGAGGAGAAGCAGGCAGGTAGGATGCTGCTGAGCTTGCAGGCATGGAGAGGTGTAAAGTGAGGCATGAGCCTGCACTGGCCATAAATACATGCCTTCAGTAATAAATGGGTAGTGGATATGCTACAAACAGCAGAAAATAGGTGAGATGTACATAAAAGGTGGGAGCGGTGTCAGACGAGCGTGGTTTTGAGCGTAGCGTCAAAATGTGTTTGTCAACCATTTACTGTTCAGGTTGTATTATAGTAGCTGCTGCCATTTGCTCTGATTTCTAGTTTGAATTATTGAGAAGCTCTTCATATGGCAAGTATCACTTGGCTGTGCAACTGCTGGAGCATCTCAGAGCCTCCTCCATCTTCTCAGAGTAATGCTTATGGTTCCCCAAGTCCCACTGCTGTGACAGCAGCAGAGGTAGCTAAGCAGTTTTCTGTAAGCACTCCTTGTAAAATCAGTTTGCTGGAGCGTGGGGTTTCCCTAAAGCTGGTTCTGGATGGTATGTATGTTTCAAGAAACTGAAATCCAAGGGCAGAAAGGTTGCTCCTCCACCTTTCTGTGCAAATCCCAGTCAGAGCTGGGTACAGTTCTCAGGCTTTTGGCTGTAAGCTGCAGTGGCATGGAGCAGCACTGAGAGCAGGAATTACGCCTTTGTGGTATGAGGTGCTGCAGCTGCTGAGGATGGTACCATAGGGATGGCATTGCTATGGGAGTAAAGCCCCACTCTTTTTCCAGTCATTCAGAAAGCAGAGGGCTGCTGCTGTTGGTCGACGTAGCAGTTCAGATGGAATAAAGGATTGGTCTGTGAATGCTGCAGCAGTATGGGGCCAGGTGTGCGTGCACTTAAGACTAAATGGATGGTGCTGTCTGAATGCAGCACTCAGCCTGTGCTTCCATGCTTGGTTCTTCCATTCTTACTATTCTTTGATTAGAAAGGCAGCTTGCTGGTTCTCAGATCCCTTTGGAAATAGTTTTGACCAAAGGATGAGGAGAGGAGAAGGAGGTTGGTAGACTCCTGAGACGTGAGCAGGTGCAGATGATCCTTTGGATGGTCCTTTCTCACACAGTGAATTTACTTTCTGAGGAGCTTAGAAGAATCTCACTGATGAGCTCAATACATGATCCTTCCAGCAAAGCAGGCTGTTTTTTTGGTTGTTTTTTTTTTTTTTTTTAATTCTTGAAAGATGTGAGGATTCAAATTGTTTGCCATTGGAAGCAAGAGGAATTGAGCTCAGTTTCTGCCTTGATTCTTTTACTTACTGGTTTGTTTCCTGCATGCACTCACGCAAGCAGAAGTAGCTCATGGAGAAGAGTTATTGAGGCTACTGTGAAAATGATGCTGCTTCATAAAATTGACTTGACAGTCTTTAAATGCTGAAATGCTTTACCTGGTCAACTCTGCAGCTGCAAGACATCATCCTATGGTCTCTAAATAAAGGTGCTTTAAAATCATAAGGCTATAAGAAAGAAGCCACTCCGTGATGTTGAGCTGAAAATGCAACACTGCTGGAAGGCTACTGCCTTGCAAAGATGTTTTATGATCTCTTACTCATGCGGAACATAGCACAGCTGAAGCACCAGTGCAAGTTAAGCAGAATGCTGGATGGGTTCATGTCCAGGTGGAGCCTGAAATCAACTGGGACTGTGTTGAGGAGCAAGCTCCTGGGAACGAGGGGTTCTGAGGTGGTCCTTAAGCAACCTGTTTGGGTCTAAACAGCAGAAAAACCTCTCACACTGAAACTCCCAACAATAAAATTATGTTTTCAGGCAAATTGCAAGTAATGGGATCAAACAAGCTGAAGAAAGTTCACCTTGCAACTTGAATATTTTTCACCCTCAGTACTGGTCTTTTACTTAGGTCGGCATCTACGGGAAAGTTTCAGCTTCTGCTAGAAGTGTTAAAGCTTCTGCTGTTACAGTACCTGATGAACAAACAGCCAGTGACAGAGGATTGAATTCCAGGTACTAAAACAGTCTGTTGTCATGCTCAGTTTACCCCATGACCACACACTTAACCAAGAACTTTTAGATAAAGAGACATTACATGTTGTAAGCATGGCTTCAGCTGCCTTGCAGAGCTGCTGGTGCATTCCTCACTCAGAGCTGGGCCAGTTCTCCAAGGATGCAGCTTTGTCCGATGCACCCAACAGAGGATGAGGGCTTTGCGGGCCTGAATGCTGGGATTTTCATCTGGAGATGGGAGAAACTTAACTGTATGCATAAGGAAAAGGCGTTGGCATTATTTGGGCTTGCATATGTGTCTTTTGCTTATGGATTTGAGCTGTACTGTGGCAACAGGTACCAGTGGTGGTGAGTCTTGAAGTTGCTTGATGATTATGAAGGCGCACTTGGCATCTTTATATTGACTTTTAATTTGTCACTGACACCAAGATAATAAGCATGGCACAGAGTCCAGCAGATCATTTCACATCTGCCCAAAGGCAGCTGCTGTTTTCTGAAGTTCTGTGATCTGGAAAAAAAAAGAGCTCGGAAGAGCTGCTGACCTGTGTCAGCTGTTCTGAGGAGAGGTGTTGCCTTCATTCCTTCTGTCCCTTCTTCCCAAAAATCTAATTTCCACTGTCTCACCTGAATCTCAATGAAGGTTGTAAGGTAGTCCTTGGGATGTTGGTTTGGGGGTTCTATGCGGACTTACAGTGGGGAAGCTGAAGATGCTGGAACCATGAGTTCTGGCTGGCTTTTAGGGATCCGTGGTACCCATACCCTCCATCTTTCAGCTGGGGACTGTTTTACCTTGTGGGGCATTCTCTGATTTGTGTTGAAAGAGTACATTGGAGAGAAATGGGTGGCAATGCTGTTTTAGAAGACAACGTGACTAGATCTCTGACTGGTGCTGTCTTCAGCTTTTCTGCCATCTTGCATCTGATGTTTCTTTTCTTGAAGGTATAATGCATTGCCATGTGCACAGTCCTTGCATTTATACACATCTTAGTCTGAGCATTCATGGAGTGCAGATGTTCATAAAACAGACATTCATGTCTTGAGAGCTCCGCTCGCCTGTGGTGAATGGGAAGCCTTCCCAGGTAAGCTAGAGAACCGCTGCAGTCGGTTCCTGAATAAATGAACTTTTCAGCACGTTGGGAAGGGAGTGGGGGAGGCACCTCCTCACTGTGATGGATGCAAAGAGTGCCTTCCAATGCCAGAGCAAGCTGTCCTCCCTGCTGCTGAGCTCCGTGAGCAATGGGAGCTCCGTGGAGCGCGTACTTGGAGGAGGAATAGAACAGTCTGTGTGTATTGAAGCAGCATCGCTGGCTAATGGGGCTTTCATGAAAAATAGGAACTCTGCTGCTGTTAAATATCTGCACATACATATATGCATCTTCCAAGGGGAAGCAGGCACCTTGTGTCTGTGTGCTGTTTGCCTTTGGTGGTATATGCAAGGATGGCACTGGTTCAACAGAATGGCTCCATTACACAGATATTTTGTTTCTTATAAGCTAGGGCGACAGGCTAACTTGAACTTGCTCTCTTTAAATGCAAAGGGGAATAAAGTACCTGCTGGTCACGTGTTGTGCAGATGTGGGCTGTGATGGGACAAGTGGCTCTGAGGCTGCAAGAAAGTGTTTGTAATATCTTTGGTCGGTGTATGGCTCTTTTCATGCAAAGAGGAAGAGGGATAATTGATGTTCAGATAATGCTCTTTAAGTACAAGTTCTTCAAGAACAGGTTGCCCAAGGAGGCTGTGGATGCCCCATCCCTGCAGGCATTCAGGGCCAGGCTGGATGTGGCTCTGGGCAGCCTGGTCTGCTGGTTGGTGACCCTGCACACAGCAGGGGGTTGGAAATGGATGAGCACTGTGCTCCTTTTCAGCCCAGGCCATTCTGTGATTCTGAGCAGGCCTGCTGGTTTAGTGCTGGCTGGTTACTTGAGATCTGGGTTTTAAAGCAAATGTTCTGATGAGAAACTTGTAAACCCTGAGAGGAAGGTCTGAGCTATGCAAAGGGTGGCACAGGACAGGCAGCTGTGTATGTGCTTAGCACTGAATGAATACTCCTGCTTAAAGACTGGAAATCCTGATCTGGAAAATAAAGAAACAAACTGCTAGAAGTAGAGCTGAAAGTTGCTGTCCAGAGGTTGTGTTTGTTATGATCCCCTCTGCTTTGCAATGGATGCTTGCCTTCTGCAAAGTGGAGTGGAGTGTCCTGGTGGTGGAATGAAGCAGAACCTGAGGGGAGGAGCAGGCAGAGGGTATTCCTGAGTGCATTGTCCAGCTCGGTTTCGGTTACAACAGAGCTGTAGAGCATATTGCTGAACAGGCTGCTCTTTAGGTAAGCATTGATTTTGCAATGCACAACTAGCAAAATTAAGCTGGGTAAATCACTGATGGGAAAACAAAGATTTTCTTTCTTTTTTTCCCCAGTGGCTTCTATCTGTGGATGAAAGTGAGTTTCAGACCCCTGAGCTCTAAATGTATGCTAACCACGTTCTCTTCTTCAAGCTGTAATTAAATTTTAAAATGGAGGAATGAGAAATTTGCATGCAGGGGACTCTCCTTGCACCATAAAGTTAAAATGCAGCCATTGGGTCCTTCTCTGATGGAGCTCTGATAGCTTGATTGACTCAAAAGACACAAGGTGTGCACTGGCTGATGCCAGATAGAAGAAGGCACTCAAACACGTGTTTAACAGCTCACTTGTTGCATCTCTGCCTGTTTAGAGCAGCTTTCTAGCCCTTGTTTGCTGTGATACCATCACTGGGGAACAGCAGCAGCAGCTCAGGCCTATGTGTGCCAGAGGAGATGCCCCCAGAATGAGGAGCAGGAACTCCTTCTTGGAGGACAGCTGTGATGCAGAGCTCCGTGTCAAGCCTGGTGAGATAGATAGGCGTAGAAAGGTTTTGCTCCCCTCTAAGGGGGTGGAGAAGGAAGCACATCTCTCAGCATTTCTTCTCACTGGAGTCACTGGAGTCAGCTGTAGGTGTTCCAGCAGAGAACACAAGCCCTCAGCATGCTGAGCTGTTTGTCACGTACCTTTGACCACCTCACCCACTGATCTCTGCCCGTGCACGGCTATTCCTGGAGCTCCCAGCCATCACCAGCACTCTCTGTCTCCGGCGGCGGTTCCTCTTCTCATTGCCAATGGGAATTTTTTTTGCTCTCTTGAACAAATGAACCGCTTCTCCTGACATTTGGGGTTGCTTCTGTACAAGGCTGTTGAGGCAGAGTGGTTGGCAGCCCTGCAGAGTGCAGACGATGATCCAGCCCTACAGCACTGAGAAGAGAGAGGTCTGCAGCTTTGTATGCACTGCGCTGTGCCTGCTTCCAGGGCATGTTGTAGCTGTGTCCTCTATGCAGAGATGCAGAAAGGTAAGGGTACGTGCAGAGAATAACACTCTGTTGACACATAGGTAATGGCTTTATGAGAAGTAGGACTGCCTTTTTGGGAAGTGGAATCTAGATAGAAGTTTGCTATAAAAATTCCAGAAGATCTGTGCAGATATTTTCAAACTGGGATTTTCAGCAACTCAAAGTGGGAAAACTGGCTTGGTGCTCTGTTTAAGCTGCAGGAGAACAGTGTGGGAAGAGATTAGTGCTCTCCTGTTCCTGGATGCAGCTGCTCGTGACAGCCTCACAGCTGTATTTCTGCACATCTTCACAAAGCTCACCTAGAGTTCCAAGCCACAGACCTTGCAGCTGCTAACAGCTCTGCTGCCTGATGGCAGCTGCTGTATTGACAAGCACGTTTCTATCAGGGGAGATGCTGGGGGAGTGGAAATGAGCAAGAAACAACTGTTTATGTAATCCATGCTCTATAGATCAGTGATGGCGAAGACAAATCATTTACGTGTCTGGTGCTGCTGCACCTTGGGCTGTGCATGGCTGCGAACAGCAGCGTTGCAGGGAAAGCAACCCAAGTGACCACCTCTGTGCTCTGCAAGTGTGGGCACGGATTGGGAGCTGATCCTTGAAGGGAGAGCGGTTCCTACAGTGGCACAGGACTTGCTGCTTGCATTCACTTCTTAAATAACACCTTCTTCCTTTTCCTTCCGCTAATTGCCAAATAGATCATCTTTATTTCTCAAATACCTATCAGCCAGAGCTCCCAGGGGATTCCTGTAGTTGCTGGTTCCTTGTGCATCTAGAAAACTCTTACCATTCTGTGTTACTCAGAGCTGGTGACTTACATGACTGAAGCTGCACGTGTGAAAAGCATGCTTGAGGTCAAATCCAGAGTCATATATAGACATGGCAGTCACTTAACAAGCTTGCATCAGATGAATTTGTTGACAGACATGCAAAAAATAAACTAGTACAAGGAGTTCCAGCTGCGAGGAGCAAAGAGGAATCAAGGTATTGCAGCCTTGAGCCGCGGCATTGATGGCCATCCCTGATTTCTTATTGCTTCATCCTATTTTTCTGCATAGCCTGGTAACTCATTACACAGACAGCAGGGCTTTCTTTCTCCTCGGTCACACTGTGAGCGTTTACAGCCAGATGAAGATACTGGCAGCCGTGTCAAGGCCTCTGCGTGCGCTCGCTTCCAGTAAAGGGGAATGCTTTATTTCCCGTACTTGGGATGTGGGGAGCTCTTAGGTGAGCATTTCCATTGGATTGGGAAGTCCAGGGAGGTTCTGTGCTGCAGGTTCAACTGCCTGCATTCTTCCCTTCCCAGTAGGAGTCTGGGGATTTAGGGAAAACAAGCTTCCTTGCTGCGGCTGTTATTTATTATTTCTCCCATTTAAAGTTGAGGTTCTCTAACCTCAGAGAAAGGAGATCGAACAATCTGTTGCAGGTTTTGATTTCTTTTTTCAGAATCCTTGAAGGCTCTCCAACACCAATCGTGCTTTACATTTCTGAAACAACATGCTTCTGCTTCAGATTTGGTGGTTTGTAGCTATTGATGGCAAGCTCTTCCTGAGGTATAAGCACAGACCTTTGTCGCTGTGTCTCTTCCATCCATCACCTGATCTGCTGTTCTCATGTGGCTCTGAGTGCCCCTCATTCTGTTCAATGTGTTCTCGCTAATTCCTAGCATTAATACAGGAAAGTTGAGGAGTGAACACCCTAAAAAAGACCTGCCCTTTGAACGTACCTCTCACGGTTATGTAGCACCCTGTTAAGTGACTTTGGGTTGCAGATGTCTCCGTTATTCACAAGCAGTGAAGCTCTATGAGCTACCCAGGTTGTTCCAAACAAGCATCAATAAAACCTCCAACCACATTATTCTCCACGCTGCTGTAGTTTGCTGTCTTTTTATTTTACTTTATTTAACAGTTGAGATTGGAAAAAGGGGGAGGTCCTTAGAGAGGAAGGCAGATTATTACTGTACAAAATCTAAAAACAGGAAAAGTTCTGCTAGAAATGAAACCTTTTTGAAATAAACAGGGCAGCTCTTTTTCCCACTTGTCAACCTGTTACCGTAATCTATTTACTGATTGCAAGCTGTTTTGAGTTGTGAATGGTGCTTTTGGAGCCTGCTGTAGAGTGCATAGAAGTGGTCTCCTGATAGGGGCGCTGGGATGCTGGTCCTGTCTGGAAAGCTATGCTGGGAGGGCTGGAAGGCATGGTGTTCTTCAACTGTGTTACACAGTTCTTCTGTGAGCCTTCAAGAACAGCTCAAATTCAGGAGGAATAATCTCAGACTGCACTGTGTCGTTTCTTGTATCAGTTAGCAGCTGCTCTGCTATGGTGCTGGGGGTCCTAATAGGCTCTGGCTCCTCAGAGGGAGCCCAAGGTACCACCGAGCCTCTGAAAAGTCTTTAGAAAGAGCCACTGGGCAAAGGAGAAGAGAAATGGTGTGATAATAACCGCTTGGATTTGGAATGCCATTGGGGGTGATACTGTGTGTAAGTTGTGTTTCAGACTGGGGGTGCCCAACAGGATTGCTTTCAAGCTATAAGTGATAATTTTTGTGATAAAGCAATGCATCCTTCCTCCTATGGCAGTTATTTTCCACAGTAGTTAATCCTGATTGTGAAAAATCCGCAGTGGTGGATGTACGAAGCATAAAACTTCCAATGTGCAATATTAGTGAGAAGTGACATACAAGGAGGTGATGGAATTGCTTTGAAACAGAGTTTTTTGGTCTCCTTATACAAGATGTCAACGGATGCTTACACGTGCTTCACAGCAGGGAAAAATGCTTTGTTTTTAATTTTAGCCCTGCTAATAAACTCTTGTCATGGATGTCAGTGAAGAAGAAAGAAAATTTCTAGAGCTGACTGTAGGTCGTCATTAAAGCCGATTCGCTGCACTAAGCCAAAAACAACACAAGCTTCAGTTTCTGGACTTCCTAAATATATTAGTCACACTGATGTTTGCTTAAGCCCTGGCCCCAGGAGCTATAGAAACGTCCTGCGGGGACCATAATGGAAAGCACTGATGTGTTCTTGTCTGTCACCTTGTCCTGCCTCGCGCGGCGTGCTGCTGCCGCCCTCTCCTCTATTTGAAGAGAACACGCTTTGGCTTCCAGCTGCTGACACTCGCAGACAGCTGCTGGTAGCATCCTGCTGAAAATCCCTTCCTCTCTTCCCTCGGCCAGCGCAACAAGAGGCAATCTGTTGTTTGGAGAGCACAGCTGAAGGCGCAGCCTGCCAGGTTCTTGGGCAGCAGTGTAACAGGACACAAATCCTGCCGTGGCTGCATGGGCGCTCAGTGGTCAGCTCGTAGCAAATGGGAACTCAATGCTACTTAAAAACAAAACAAAACAAAAACCAACCATAACATCTTGCGATCAATCAGATTACTTACTAAAAAGCAGACCGTAGATGGGAGGGCCCTAAATTTAAAGCTGCCAGTTCTGAGGCTGTGGGAACTCTGGTGAAGTGGTTGCTCCAGCGCTGTTTTCCCACAGCACCTCTTTACCTGCACCTGTACTTACTGAGGGGTCGCTGGAAATGCACGAGCTGCCAGAAGGTTTTTAGGCACCACTTGTTTCTAGCAGCTTGTAATACCTGGAATCTCGCGGCTGTTCAGCTCCGGTGGCTGCGTGTTTGACAGAGTGCTTAAAGCCAACGTGGGACCGCGTGTGTTTATACCGAGAAACAGCGCGTCAGATTAGCTTCTTAATTTCCTTTGCAGCGATGTGCTGCTGTGCTTCATCAGCTAATTTCAATTAGGGTTTTGTGCTTTAGGTTGCGTTTGTTTTTAAATGATGACTAAACCAGAAACTGAGGAGGGCTGGCTGCTTCAGTGTCACGGTGCTAAATGTGCTGTAATTCACTCTTTCATGATGTTTGTCCTTCTGACAAATTTTCTTCCGAGTTTCTGCTCCCCTCTCCCTATTTCCATCTCGGTGAGTAGATCTGTTGGACCTGTGTGGGTGGGAAGGCTTCTTTAGGCTGGTCCCAGCTGTGCTAATGGAGCTGTCAGAATGCAGTGCCGTTGTATGGGAGCTGTTGAGCCACAGCCTGAAGCACTGATTGAGCACCTGGGGAAAGGACTGGGTCAGCCCTGGGAGCACAGGTGAAGGCAGTTCAGCTGTGTGACCAGAAGGGATGGAGCCTGACTGCACCTCTCAGACCTCATTTGAGGGCTGACTGCTTTTGCATGCTCTTCCACCAGTCCGGTCACTCAATCACAGAAGGAGATGAGGTTGGTCAGGCAAGACCTGCCTTTCACGAACCTATGCTGGCTGGGCCTGATCCCCTGGTCATCCCATACGTGCCATGTGATTGCACTCAAGATGATCTGCTCTGTGACCATCCCTGGCACGCAGCTCAGGCTGATGGTCATGTAGTTCCCTGGACCTTCCTTATAACCCTATCCTGTGTATTCACATGGAGAAAGGGAAAAGGAGAAGGAAGCAAAAATGTCTACCATAAAGGAAAAAGGGAGTAGTCTGCAAAAGGCAATGGAAAGGTCAGAATGCATGGCTGGCACTGTGGCAACTGTGTCCAACTGGGGAGTGGTTATGGGCTATCCCTGAGCTCTGCTTGGATTATGCCTTCGCTCTGTTCGCTGTATAAATATTCCCTGCCAAGCTGCAGGGAAGCGCAGCAAAATGGCTCTTGCACACACTATGCTTGGAGATTTATTATGATGCTTTCTGTTACCTAGGAAAATCCAAATTGTGTCCTAGAGGGGAGTAGGGGGACTAAAAATGACGTTATGGAAGAGGTCTGTGTTCGGCTCTGCCTCTCACGGTACGTGCTGAGCATTTGAGTGCATCAGCAAGTTTGTCCACATGCTGTTTTTATGCGAGCGTTACGGTCTGACAACTATGAATCACCCGCTCAGCTCTTGATTTGCGTCAATCAAACCACATTTAAGAGAAGCTTTGTTCGCTCTTGGGATCACAAGACCCAGGCGAGTGTGTGAGCGATGGCTTCAATTCTTTGGAATGGAGGCTCAACGGTGGGTGCTCAGGCTCTGGGGACGGAGCTGTGGTTGCGGTGGGAGATGGAGAGCTGCCATTCTCTCCTACTGATGTGCTGGGTGAGCTCCGAACTGTTTGTCAGTTTGGGCTTAAATTGGAGACACTTATGTACCCAGGTTTCTCTGTGTGTGGTGGTTGTTTCTTTGGTTTTGTTTTTTTCCCCCAAGGTTACTCTTCAGTGTTTTCTCAAAAAGGTTGTAGATTTGTCTTTACATTCAGTTGTTTGTAAGATCAGAAGGGCTTCAATGAAGCTAAGCTTGTTAGAATCACCTTTCCGCATCTCCAGACATGGGAGTCCTTTCTTCCAGAATTCTCTCTACTTTTGGGCAGTGACTCTGTGCTTCCTGACCTAGAAACTGGGACTGCAGCAGGACTGTGAGCCAGGCGATGTCAGCACCGGAGCAGAGCTCCCACCTTGAAGCAATTTGCGAGCTCAGAAATAAATCTGTACGACAAACTCAGCCATGGGGTGGGAGACAGCTTGGTGCCGCTGATGCACAGGAACCCTTTTGCAGAGGGGCTGGAAAAAAGAACTGGATCCGGGAGTTTTCTCTGCCCTTCACTTAAGAGTGCTGCTGTGCCCTGCTAGAGGTCTCTCCGGCAGTTAGCAGGCTGCTCCCAGAGATACACCGAGTTTGTTTGTTCCCTTTGCAGCCCCCTTGATGAAGGTACGCCTTCGAAGTGAGACGCACTGAGGTCTGTGCTGTCTTGTTTCGTGAAGCGTCGGTTCTCTTCCTTGGCTTAACCCCCTGCTGTCGTTTCTGCCCTTGCAGATGAGAGCAGCCATTTTCTCCCAGCCTTTAGAATCCGTGTGTGAGGTCTGCTGCTCCTCGCTGGCTCTGATCATCCCTCTATGAGTGCACTCTGCTTCCCTGTTTCCTCAACCCACCCGACCCAGTTCATCCTCAGACCTCTTTCTCTCCCCATGCTTGCAGCTCATTGAAGCCTTTTCTCCTCCTTCCCGTCCCCCTCTGGCACCAGTCCTTGTGCTCATCAAAACATTGATCTCATGGGCTGTAAGCTTGCCAGCATAATAAGGCCACTGCTCTTCCAAACACTTTTCTTTCCCCTCTTACAAACGGAGAGACAATATTTTTTTCTTCATTGGATTTGTTCTCGCTGTTTTTTAGAATGAAATTAGAGGATTAATTCCCACTTTCCTTCTGACAGCCATGGAAAAGAGCTAATTTCCCAGTGTCAGAATGCTGATCCTGATCTCATTCAGTTCCCAAAGAAAGTGATAAAATAACTATAGGAATAAATTGCTGTAGCAGATGCGGCATATGGGCGTATGGCAGTCTATTAATTACTCATACTCTACCCAACTTTTTAAATAAACCAACAAATGTTGATAAAACACTAGAGAGCAGGCGGTGTTTTTTCTCTGCATTTGACTCATCTGGACTTGTAAATATTAACTTTTAGCTGGTTTTAACTGTCCTGTTTTTGGACAGCCTTGGTGCCTCCCTGTGGAGATAAACGCCAGGACCTGCTTTCTTCTTCCTTTGGGCTTGGGGATGGCATTGGCTGCCTGTAGAGGGAAAGAAGATGACTGATAAAAAGTAATTAGCAAATGCTGAGAGCTGCCGGTAAGCAGGTTTATTTTAACCAACTCCAACCTCCGCCCTGAAACAAAACAAAAAACAAAAAACACAACAAAAGACCCCAAACAAACCAACAACCCACAAACATTAAAAAAACAACAACAACAAAAATCGAAACACTTCTAAATGCTTTTACTTTCAGCCTGCTTTCTCAGTTCATTACATCATGTATTTATGGCATAGCAGCTCTTAGCATCTATACAATTACTTGAAGGCAGGTAGGAAACAGTCTTAAACTTTGCAGAGTGCTCTCCTGTTCCTAACCACTGTCATATTTTTCTTAAGCAGTGACCACCCCCATCCCTCCTCAGTGTTCTGACGCTGGTGGATTTATCATGGGCCAAAGAATTGATCATGGTGGTGGCGGAGGGCCGTTCTATGCATTTACTGATGCTTGTGGATTATATGACTGTGAAACTGGTTGGTTGTTTTTTTTCCTCTTTGTGTTCTGTGAATAGAGACAGAAGGAGTGACGTCCTTTGTGCAGTGAGCAGCCCAAAGCTGAACATGGTACTCAAGGTGTGGCCTTATCAGTGCCATCTACAAGGGGACGATGACTTCTCGTCCTGCTGGCTGCACTATTGGTTTTATTTGATTGAAGGTACATGGGAGGAGATGTTTGGGGCGTGTGTGGGAACTGTATCTTTCCTTATTGAGGTTTTTAAGTGAAAACTTCCTGTTTTGCTATGCTAAAGGAGCAGAACTTTAAGAAGAAATCTTGGTCATCTGTGTTTTATCACAGATAACCACGTGCAGACAAAGCTTCTGTGTAGCAGAGCTTTTGTATAAGAACACTGGATAAATTGCAGTGGGGCCAGGAGCTCTTTGGGAAGGTGCCACAATCTGGCAGTTGTTTCACCTGGTACACATATGGATTCCTCTTAGTTGGAAATGCCCTTGGCCTATCAGTCTGGCTGAGACAGCCCCTCTTTGGGTCCCTTCTGAGTTCTCATGCGGGTTGTTGCGGATGCCCAGCAGCTGTGTGGTTGGTCACAGCGCTCTCATCAGTGCTCTCACTGACACTTGGCCACCTGTCCTTGCCTCTAATAAAGCCCAAGCACACTGCTCCAAACCAGGGAGTACTTGTTAAGGTGCCTATGATGATGCTGCCATTAGGAGGGTATTTCCAGAGCTGGAAAGATCAGCGGTCATCAGCTGCAGTGACTGAATTGTTTTTAAGCACCTTTTGAACTTTGACTTATGAATAACTGCATTTCGAAATTAACAAATGGCTGCACTTAAGGCTAATGAGTAAGTTAAAGTGGAGGTGCCACAAAAGGCTTTGAAGAAGCCGAGGCTGTTCTTGGACTTGGAAAAGGGAAAGCTTACAAAAACAGCATAGTGCAGGCTTGTTTTTATAAGGCTGCATGTGACCAGCTTGACGGTCCATCTCCAAATTTCTTATACCCACAGAAGCTTTGAAATGTTGGAAGAATGCAGGTCTTACCCAGCAGCTGCTTTCTGATGGAGTGGGTTGTGATCCGGCCCGCGAGTCCAGCAGCACGAGGGAGGGATTGCCCCAGCAGGGGCCAAATGCAAAGGGGAGATGCAGTCAGTCAAACTGCGCTCAAGTTTTGGCACCTCTGTGCCTCGTCTCTGTTTGGAGCTGTATCCGAAGCGAGCCGAGAAAGTAGGAGGAGAAATATTTCCATCCTGAACCAAAGGAAAGCTCTTGGTTGTAATTCAGTGGAAATTCAAGTTAATCTTTCTATTCGCTTGAGTTCAGTGGAAATTATTAAATCCTCCAGGATATTGTTATGCTGTAGCTGCAGTTAGAAAATTTTTGGGATGTTTTCTCACTGCTTCTCCACCTTTCTGAGTGCTTGGGTGGCTCGGCAGTGTTTGAGCAACGAAAGGATCTTCTGTTGTGTGTGTGTTGTTTTATTTTAAACTCTTTGTAAATAGCACTCCTGGGCTCAGACCTGTCAATATGAAGTAAACACAAAATCCACCAGGCAGTGCCACCTGTTTTATGGTGTTTTACTGGTGAAATTAGGTTTTATGAGATAACTACGTAGCTTTTACGTGCTGGCGGCATAGAAACTGATGTCCTTCCAGCACTGAGTCCTGAGCTCTTTGATATCCCCGTTGATCCTTCACTCAGAAGGCAGTGAGGAGCTGGCACTGCTGCCCAGAGCTGTGTGCCCCATCCCTGGAGGTGCTCAGGGTCAGGCTGGATGGGGCCCTGGGCAGCCTGGTCTGCGGGGACCTTTGACAACCCTGTAGTAAAAAAGGTTTGCAGTGGGATTGCTGTCGTTCTGGGTTGGAATGTTTTTTGTCACACGTGTTGAGTGCGTGGTGCTGTGTGCCTGGTGGAGCCCGGCTGTGCCTATGGAAGGCTGAGCTGCGGGGCTGCAGCACCAGATGAGTGCTGTGCCTCCTTAAAAGGGGAAATGCCCCCGCTGCAGGTAAACAAGAGCCTGTTTGATTGATCTGTGTGTTTCCAAACTGTGCGTTCAAAGTCCTTCTTTCTCTTATGTATGGCATCTCCTTTGAGGACAGATAATAGCACCCTGTGAGTTAAAAAAACACACACACATATCGTAAGGCATTTACAATGGTCCTGTGTCCTCCAGGACAGCAGGAGCTTGCTGGGCGCACTCATGGAGCAGCACAGCTCCACCAGAAGGAGCCTTTCACCCCACAAACCCACTATGCAGTGTTTCCCCTCATCTTCTGTATCTGTTTGTGTGTCCGTGCAAACTGGAGACCAAATGAGCCCTGACAAAGTCACATGTGAAGCTTTTGGCTTTGGGGATTGCTGCTGTGCAATGCAGGCTTTATTTGTGTGTGTCTTTGATTCTCTGTTTGCCTCCTAACTCAAGTAAAGTGCTCGTCTTCAAAGGGAGCAAACCACTCGCTTTCCAGCATTGATAAGCAAAGTGATTGCCTCACAGCCTGGGAATAACATCCAAAATAATGGAGCTGTGTGCTTTTTTAGTCTGCTTTAATCATTAACACGGCTTAATTGCAGGCATTCTCTTAAGGACTGACAATGAATCATACATCAGGGTTTAACTGCAGCCCGACTTTCTAAATTCTCCTGCCTTCCAGCTCCTTGCATGAGTTCATTGCCTGCTGTGGAGGAGCTGTGACTTAAACTCCTGCACTTTGCAACCTTACTCACATTTACTACATTGCACGTAGCACCTGACGAGCCTCATTCATTAGGAGCTGCTTGGCACGTGGGGCTGATGCATGATATTCTAGTAGAAAATGGGCTCAGGACACTTGAATAGAATGCAACTTCTGGAAACTTCAGCTTTCAAACTGAGCACTGCTTTGCATGGAGCTGCTTTCCTTGGGATCTCAAGGCTCCCATGTAAGGGCCAGCAGCTTTGTTCCAGACCACGTACACTGCATGGTGTGCAACATGGGGTGCAGCTTTGATTAGAAAGAAAATGAACGTGTATTTCTGGGGCTGGTTTTTAACTCTTCCACTGGCACAGGTTGTCCAGAGAGGTGGAGACACCCAAGGTCAGGCTGGATGGGCTCTGAGCACCTGATGGAGCTGTGGGTGTCCTTGTGCATTGCAGGGAGTTGGGCCTTCACAGGTCCCTTCCGACTCAAACGATTCAATGATTCCATGATTCAAACACCACCTCTTTGGGTTTTAGTCTGCGGTGGCTTAGGCTGAGTGTGGGGATGCTACCAGAGAAATGCTGGTGGTGAGCAAGCTGGTGGCCCCAAGCAGCACTGTCAGGGTGTGTTTCTAGCTGGCTCGGGCTCGTTTCCCATTTCCTGATACATTTCTTGGAGTCCTCCTTGTCTCACGTTGCAAAGTTCTTCCCAGCACTCGGCCCTGCTAAGGCACTGAGCTGTCTCCTCTGCAGTCAGCTATCAATTTCTTTTCTCTCTCTTTACCTTTCTGCAGGATTTTTGTGCCTGACACTGGTCAATAGGTTTTATTGATGGGGACGAGATGAACAGACTGCGTTTCAGTAGTTTAGGAATAATTGCTGAAAACACAGGCGAGTATTTCTGATTTTGTACAAAGGTGCTCTACGTGTACCATGCCATGTACAATGCTGGTAATGAGATGTTGCAGAACTTTTGGGGAATGAGAAGAAATTGTGTGGGTGTTAGAAAGGAGCCCCATGCTTTGCAGGATGGTAAAACTCCAAGTGAAGTGGCGTGTCTGGATATGGGGATGTGTGGGAAGATGCTTGGGGATGCTGCTTAACCCATCTCTGTTAACATATCCCATCTCTTCCTCATTATGCCATTTATTTGCAGTAATCAACATGCTAAAGACTAAAGGATATTAAAAAGGCTTTAACAGTCAATTAGTAAGATTACTGGCCAAGAGGATTTCTCCCCTAACGAGAGAAGTCTGTCATGCCATAAATTCTATTTCGTGTTCTTAGTAGGGTTTCTGGATGTGGGTGCTTTAGGACCGAGGAGACCTGGTTTGGGTGATGCTTTAGGACCGAGGAGACCTGGTTTGGGTGATGCTTTAGGACTGAGGAGACCTGGTTTGGGTGATGCTTTAGGTAGCTGAGCCCAAGGGTAAGGATTGTGCATGTAAAAAGGGTGACCGTACTTGGAAATGGAGCTGGAGATCTGGTTCTGCAGTCCTGTGCAGGTAAAGTCAGCAAGGCTGTGCCCACAGGTCCTGTGCTGGGGGGGGAGGGGGAAGGGTCTCTGTTTTAGTAAAGCCAGGCAGGCCTGCTCAGTAAATATGGCATCTGCAGAACAAAAGAAAAGCAGGATGAGAAGTGTCCGACCAGGTGCCTTGTGTGTGTGGTTTGTGTATTTTTTAATTTGAATTACAATTGCTGGTCTTATCACTATTTTCATTCTGAATTTGGAGAGCTGTTTGCATTACCCCAACACTGACTACTGAAGCATCTTCATTTTGTGTGGGCAGACATGGAGATCTGTTTTCCATCTTTCAGAAGATTCCAGCCTGTGAGGTTGCTTTTTTCATTCGCTTCTCCCTTGTTTACAGGGGTATTTGCAAACTGCTACACAAACAGTGCGTGTTTTGCCCTAGGAAACAGCAGCAGTCCAGTCACCATTCCAGAAATTCCTCTCGGTTCATTTTTCTCTGTAACAGAGCTTGCAGAGCTGCTGTATGTTGTAAATGCGAATCTGAAAAGGTCAATCCCCAGTGTACTGGAGATGGGGATACGGGATGACAACAGTGCAGTGGCATGAATGAATTTTAAACTGTAGGTTGAGAACAATATGTTCAGAGAAAGCTCTTTATGTACATGCCTTGGGTACTGAGGAGTGACTGGGGGTAAAGCAGCGTTGACTTCTCCAGCATTACTTCTCCAGCATTACTCAGGGGTTTCTGAACTGAGGGCAAATTGAAAGGCCAGATCCACAGCTGGGGAGGGGGAGGAACTATAGGAGCTGGGACTCTTTGCTTCTGTTTGCTTTGCTGATGGGATCCCATTGGCAAGATCAGCGGCACATTGAGGGGTGTTCCTGTTGGCCTACCCTGTGTCAGACCTGTGGCTTTGAGCATTGGTGCACAGCTTGCAGCTGGGGCTTGGTTCTTGTTCTTTAACTATTATAAGGTGGGATCATGTTCAGGATAACCACATACACTGCTTTGAGAAACCAAGGAGGTGAGCGCTGTGCTGGCAGCAGATGCCCCAGATGCTGTGCCCAGCAGCAGCTCCTGTCCTCCAGCAAGAACAGGGACAGCCCAGCCTCTCCAGCAGCAGAGCAGCAGCCACATGGGGTACTGATGTGCTATACCTATAGACCTTAAATAACAAGCTTTCCTCCATCCCTGAGCAGCCCTGAATCTGTTTTGTGCCTTTCTGAAATGTGAAATCACCCCTGGGCCGTTCTGCTGCCTGTGAGGCTGTGGAACAGCTCCTGGTGGCACTGCCTGCTCCACGTGCTGCCTGCTCCACGGCATCACAGCAGAGGGAACAGCCCAGCAGCTTCAGGAGCAGAGCATTGCGTGGCCATGCTCACCTTGTTCTGCAGTGCTGTCAGCAGTTCGTGTGGGTTTCCCCACACCCCCATTTGCTGAAGCCTTGATTTTCAGATGCTTTCTGATTACTAAGAATGATGAAACTTCTTGGCATGGTTGTTTTGACAAGCAGCCTTATTGCATTGCTTGCAACTCTCAGTCTTTGCTTTATTTAGCTGTGGCTTTGAATTTCCTGCTTGCGGTGGGGCCTGTGTTAATTCCCCTTAGCTCCAATAGTGGGCCTGCCTTTCCTCTAGCAGCTCTCAGGTTCCATGCAAGCCACCTGCTGGGCTCTGCTTGGCCAACTTGTGCAGCCCAGAGCCTGGTACTGTCAGTGCCATCAGTCAGCGTTGGGTTCTACTGAAGTGTGGAGTGAGCTTTTAAAGTAAAACATCAGTAATGTGCCATGATCATATGGGAAATTCTGTTTTGAAACTTAACATTCATTTCATTTTTGGAATTAGCTTCTTATTGTTGTCTTTCATTTTTCATTTACCTTTAAGGCAGCATCCTGAAGGGAATGGCAAGGAGGCTGGAAAGGCCCCCTAACAAGTCTTTGCCAGGCACGCAGGCTGTTGGGTTGCTGTATCTGCTCTTCTGGTCGTTCAGTGCTTTCTTTTGCGTGATGTTTGGGTTGGTTCCAGTAGGTTTTGCTGTGTTTCTCTCGTAATTTCTCTGCTTCTGAAGGTGTGAGTCCTGGCAGTAGTGTCTTCAGTTGAGAAGGAGGTCAGATACCCACGCACGCAGCACATATTCAATTTCTGTAACATCTGTAGGCCTGTATGGGTCCAGACCTGGCACAGGCTGCCCAGAGAAGCTGTGGGTGCACCCAATCTCTGGAGGAGGCAGAGCCAGGTTAGATGGGAGCCTGATCTGGTGGGTGGCAACCAGCCTATGGTAGAGGGGTTGGAACTGGATGGTCGGTAGAGTCTTTTCCGACCTAAGCATTCTGTGATCTAATTTTTAAAGAAAACATATTTTTTTTCTTTTGTAATACACGAGAAACATTTCATCATGCAGCCACCTGGGTCTGCATTCAAAGAAATCCCTGTGGATTTTGGGCTTCACCTTGACGTTAACCATCTCCTGAGTTTTCTTACTGTGTCGTTACCACGGTCTCTGGACAGACCTTGAGCACTCTCCTCATGCAGGTGCTGGTGGTATTTACACAGATGCAATCTATGGGGTTGTTTGCTGCTCTTGATTTTTAGACCTCTGTGAGATTTCATATTGCAAGTAAAAGCTCGTGGGCTCAAAAGGAAGGACCAAGTAATACTTGTTAATATGCTCTTATGTTATTTTGTCCTGTTTATCACATAAAATCCGGCACAGAATATAGGCGCTGTGAATTTCTCTTGGCACATTTTGCTGTTAAAGTTAGCACTCTTTTCCCTTATTTTGAAACCATTCAGCATCATCGGGCAGGTGAGCCTAATGTCAGGTGTGCTGTTGGGCTGGAAATGGAGCCCGTGCTGGTTGGGTAGGGAATGGAGACTTAGTTTTCATCAAGCTGCACGGCACCACTGCACATCCTGCAGTCTGTGTCCAATGGTTTTCCCCATGTGGAGGAGCCCATCCTGCAGCTCTCAGTAGTCCCTTTGAATAGGGAATGACACTGAGCTGTATGTTGAGCAGAGCGTGGCTACACTCTGTAGCCTGAGGTGTTGGCTCAGTCGAGTCCATACAGGAAGGAATAATCCTGAGCTTCTATGAAGCCGTTCTAGAGGTCAGTACATGATGCCAGTGTGGGTGGATCCTCCAGTTGCTCATCGCTGTAGTCAGCTGGAGGTGATGTTCCTTACCTTCATATTCCCCTGTGACTGCACACCTCCAGCTGACTACAGCGATGAGCAACTGGAGCATTGCCGTTGTGGTAGACTGGAGGAGGAAGGATCACCTTTGCAGCCCTGCTACCAAGAGCCTGAGTTCATTCTGAACTTATACAGAGCTTGGTGCTTTGGGTTGACACCACGGTAATACTGAGTACTGCTTCCACATGTGGAGTCCTCAGGATGGGAGAGATGTGGAGCTGTTAGAGGGCATCCAGAAAAGAACCACAAAAAATACTTCCAGGATTGGAACACCTCTCCTACAAGGACAGGCTGCCTCTTGTCGCAGCAGGGTCTGTTGTGACAGGACGAGAGGAAATGATTTCAAACTAAAAGAGGAGAGATTTAGATTGGATATAAAGTTTTTCACAGCGCAAGCTATGAGGCGCTGGAGCAGGTTGCACAGAGAAGTGTTGGATGCCCCTCCTTGGAGATATTCGAGTCCAGATTGTACAGGACTCCAAGCAACCTGATCGAGATAGGTGTCCCTGTTCACTGCAGGGGAGTTGGACCAGGTGGTCTTTAAAGGTCCCTTCCAACTGAAACTATTCTATTCTACTTGGCTTGAAAACTGGGCTTGCTCCTGAACAGACCCAGGGTTTGAAGTTTCTGCTTCAAAACTGGCTTTTCTCAGGTTACTCTTATTTAGTTCGGTGCAGATGCCCACTATTTACCCAAATGCTCACCTGTGTCCCAGCGTCCTGCTGATGTGAATTTACTGCAACATCCCATCTCAGTGGAGTGAGAGGAGCGGTGTTTCTTGTGAAGAACTGGAGAGCAGAAAGGATCACGGCAGCAGAAGAGCCTGAACTTGGCAGTAAGTCAGAGCTGGTGGCATGCAGGATTAAGCTGTTGGTACCATTATAGGCGAAGATCAGAGCTGCTGAAAATGCAATGTAAAAACATGAAGCAGCATGCTGCTATTTGCATCCTACTGAAACTCTCTATGCTGAGATCTTGTGCCATTTCAGCTGGCTTTGGGGTCCGTTATGAGGCTGGGGGAGCTCATGTGCTGGTGATTAATGCAGTAAAAGAAAGCATAAGATACTCTGGGAGGGGCACTTCCACGTACTCCATTGCTGAGACAGTACTGAAATTCATGCAGTCCAAAAGCTGCATTAATGGTTCTGATGGGATTTCTGCCTTTCTGGAAATAAATGAAAGGCTTGTCCTTGCTGTCAGCATTATGGTGACAGCATCCATCGAGTGTCCTTTGCAGTCCTCCTCTCATGTGAGTACAGACACGTTGTTACACATCTAATTGGTTTTCTCTATCTCCATCCAGTTCTGTGCGCAAAGCACGGGTCTTCCTGGCTCTAAGATGGTCATTTCCACAAAAGCAGCCTCGTTTGAGTATTTTAAAGTGAGAGTTTGCTGTTGAGTGGCTCTGATTGCTGCATCCTTACCTTCTGTTAAAAATCAGCTCTCTTCCTTGGCGCTTTCCTTGGGTTGGTTTGTTTATTTTTAGAGCAGATTTGGAATATAGCATGAAAAATGGCCAGCGGCTCCTTCACTGCAGTGCTTGTATGTCAGAGCAGGGCTCCGGGCTGGATTCGGGATATCTCTGAGTCACTAACATCCAAAATCCTAATCCTGGAGCGGTACGCAATGGCAGCTGGAAGTGTGTCATTTAGTTCTGTTCTTAGCAATTAAAAACCCAGTGATTAGTGGTTGCTCCTTCTACCTGGGCTGTTACTTTACATGCTCACCGTGCCGCAAGTCTTCGTGCTGTAGCGCGTCTGGTAGGTGCTGCTTTGGTCCTCCACAGGAGTGAGCAGAAGGAATTATCTCAACTTTATACACCAGTTTCTTAAATTTTTATGACACCTCTTGGAATTATGAATGGAGCAAGCGAACAAAACTCGTCTCTTGTCTTGTCTTTTAAGAGGAGGGATTGCATTTTAAAATGCTAACATTTTTCCTGCATACATCTTCAACCTGCCTACGGTTCAGGCTGCTGATAAGCATGCTTGGCTCGGCTCTGGTCCTTAAAATGTTTGACAGAAAGGATTGCTTGCTGGTGAGGGCTGTTCCTGAGTTCTGCCAGCTGGATGTGTTGTGAAAACAGCAGAAGCTGGGTCAAACAAATGGTGCTGCTCTCTGTAATGCAGCCCGGGGGCTGTGCAACCTCTTGGGGTCCCTCAAGCTTCTGAAATAGCTGCTCCCCACGCAGGAGATGTGTCCAGTCCAGCTACCCTGGGCTTACTGCTTGTGCCTCTGCGCCTTTGGCTGGAAGCTTTCTCAGACCCCTGTGGGAGGCTTTTACCTGGGCTGGGGGATGTCTTCACAGGTGTTTTTGCTCCTGTTTTTTCACCAAGACTTGGTGGAGCACTGAGAGCTTGCAGCTTTGATTGCTGGGCACGCTGACAGCTGCCTGGGACCCTGCAGCTCCATCAAACCCAAGTCCTCTGTTTGCTGACAGATCTGTTTCCATGTCTTTGTACTTATTTTCCTCAGTGAGGAATTCTTTTTTTCCTCTGCTCTTTCCAGTTCTGCCATGCACCCAAGCAGCTGCAGCTTGTGAGGCTGGGGAGCATCTGGTTATCAGCTAGCGAGATCCCATTGCCAGTGTCCAGGGACCATCAGTTTCCTTTGCCTCCTTTCTCCCTGCCCTCTGCTCCTTCCAGGAATTTTCCCCAGCTTTGTCTGCTTGTTGAAAGCGCTGGTGTCATGGGTTGCTGAGGAATTATTACTGCTTCCCTTCACTGCTGGAAATGCTCAGAGCCTTTGGACATAGATTGCCATGGAAATAGTATCGCGGACAAGTCCTGTGTGGTGTGGACTGGAAGAAGGAAAAAACCCGTGCTGCTTTGTGCAAGTAGAATACCATCCATTCCCTCTTTAAAGAGACAAGCTTTTTTCCCCACTAGCAGCTCATTAGCTTGAAGACTGTGAATGCAATACAACTCGTTAGTTTACTTCTTCAGGTGAGCAAATTTATGCTGGCCAAGGCAGGAATAGAAGAAAGAGTTAAGAGGGTGAGCTGAGCTTTGCAGTACATCTCACTCTTCTTTTTCTGCAGCTTGTTTTGGGAGGCTTCAAAGCTGCAGTTGCAAACAATTCTGCCATGGTTTATGAGTTTTGCCAGCACTCAGTGTTTAACGCAGGTGTCAGAGCAGTCAGTTTGGTGCAGGCTTTCTTTCAGGGCTGGGATGGGAGCGTGTGAATCGGAGCTGGAATCCCATTGGAACCTGTGGAAGACCCAGGCTGTCCTTCAGCTGGATTTCTTTCTTCCTGCCGGTTTATTCACCTGGAGAGAAGGGAAATTGAAGCCGGTTGTTCAGCCTTCTCTCCCGCCTTTGTAATGTGCTTCCTAGGTTTCCTTCTGCTGAGAATTGGTGATAATTTCAAGGTGTTTTTTTTTTTTCCTCCTCTCTCTTCACTTTTGTGTCGCTGATCATTTTTTAAAACCTGCTTAAATACTAGTTGTGATAGAGGAGGCATTGTGTCTGTGAGTTCGTAGCTATCAAACGTGAATTGTTATGCTCTGAATAGTCGGTGATTGTGAGATGGCTGGGAGCCAGCAGCACCTCTCCTGCTGCACGGGTTCTGCTTTTCTGCTGTGCTGGAGCTCGTGGCATCTGTCTCAGCACATGAAGCACCTTCCACTGGCAGTGGGGATCTCCTGTAGGAATATTGGCTTCATCTTCCTGTATCTAGCTAGGATGGAAAGTTTTGTTCCCTTTCGGTAACGAATCTGCATTAAAACTTAAGAAGAAGTCACCATACAGTTAACAGGGAACGCTTTGCAGAACGGCCCGTGAAAGAAACGCTTGGCTGAACTTCTGTTCCATATTTAAGCTCAGTACTTGGACTATGCTAATTTCTTGAGGACAGTCACCTCTTCAGATGGCAGCCCCCTGCAGATGGCGGCAGATTGCACCCTCCTCCCCTCCTGCCAGCAGTGCGTGCTCACTGGCAGGGTAAAAGCAGGAGGGATGGAGCTATCCGTAAGGGCTGATGAATCTCTTGCCTGCATAATCAAAGTGCTTCATGCCAGGGAAAATATCTAGGCATGTATTTATAGTAACAAACAGTGTAGTCTCAGCTCCTTCATTGCAAGCAGGGGTACTGCTGTTCCACCCAGTCTGTGCAAGTCAAATCTACTTTTAGATACTTTGAAATGGTAGTCTTCTCTTTTTTCTTCTTCATTCTTCTGGGGTTTAGAAATATCTGAATTGCAGATTTTAGAAATCTGAACATTAATTGGCACTAAGTTGTTACGTATGGATTGTCTGAAGCCGGTAGGTGCCAGCGTTGGTGTATTCAGGAACAGGTATCTTGGGGCAGTTTTCCTGCTGTCTGCAGCTGGCAGTAGCTGCCCTCCCATCGGGTAGGGCTGGGATAACGGGGAGATGCTGTGCCAAGGTACCAGGTTGGCTCTGCACACAGCACCGTGTCTGAGCCATCAGTGTCAGGCCCTAGCGGGATCTGGCAGCCTCCACCTTGAGGACGTGGGCACGGCTACGTCCCGGTTTCATTCCCCATGGAAGCCCCGAGCTCCTGTCCTTCTGGAGCTCTAGGACAGCACAGGCAGGTGGGAGCATTGGCTGCAGAAGAGAGCCTATGGGAAATGGTTGGGTAAGATAAACCAAAAATAGAGCTGAATCTGATGCCGTGCTTTCCTGGTATCGCGTGCTGGGCTACAGCTGTGTGTATGAAATGTAATAGCAACCTCTTCTGCCTGTAATTGAAGAGCAGAACCAGCGGGTGTTTGGGCTGACCACATGCAGAAGGTGCTGAGTGTCGCAGGGAAGCTGAGCCGCTCACATTGGGATCCAGAAGGGTGTTTGTGAAGAAACAAATGCTGTAAGTGGCACTTAGTGCGACTTAGGGGTCGTGCTTGGTGTCAAACAGGAGCAGGTAAGCTTTCCGTGCTTGGTTTCCCATCTTGCCTGGCTGCCTGCCGGTGTGCATGCAATCAGTAGTCGGGGTGTAGGATGCTGCTTTGCTTCTCGTGCGGGTGCGTGCTCCAGCTTGTCCAGAATGGGTTGATTCCTGTTCATCAGTTGGTTTGGAAAAGGAATACAGAAGAATGGAATGAAAAACGAGATGAAATACGAATATCTGACAGCAAGGGACTGAAGTAAACAGTGGCATTAAGAGGTGGATCACAGAACTTCTATCATCTGGTGCTTGACAAGTAGTGTGTGGACACATCTGCAGTGGTCTGTAGACACCTCGAGGACCTCAGCGTTGCTTCACATCTTCGCTGTTTGGCTTCTAGGAAAATTTCATGGCAATCAATGGAAGGTTGCTTTTCGTGCTAGCTATTTGAGTGCTGTTTCTACCTTAAGATTAACTGTAGGGAAGTCTGCTGGGTTTCTGCTTGCTGGGTTCTGCATGGGAAAGCAGTGGAAACAAGGCTCCATGCAAGACTTGCTGACAGTGTTTTTGTGCTGTGCCACGTGCTGGCAGTGGAAGGTGGCTAACCTTGAGCATTAGAGCTAATAAAAATAAGAATAAAATAAATCCAACCCTACCTAAACAGGACTGGATTGGCTTTCATTTCTGTGGGTAGCTTCTTCATTATGCTTGCAGGCCATGCATATTTAGAGCCCAACTCTAAAATACTTTAATTGTCTCCTCTGCTCTAATCCCTTGTTCTTCCCGTAGGTATCTGCAGCATTTTATTTTTACCATCCACCCTTAAAGTATGAGTAAACAGTGCTTAAATACTACGTTTATTTTTGTTCAATTCTATATGCTGTTGCGATGCAGTGGGTTTTTATAGTAGTTGCAGTCAATTCCAATTGAAACCATAATTGGTATTTCTACTTGATAGCTGCTGTAAATCTCAAAGAAAGGAAGAGAAGGATGCTCTCATTTTGTTAGGCTGCTTCTCTTTCGGATGCACAGTGCATCTTCCAGCTCTCTGGGCTAATTAAAATGCCATTACAGTACATGTGGTGCTACAATACAGTCTAGGGAGACGTCCAAAAATAGATTCTTGAGTGCAGACAAATTAGAGAGGAAATATGCGCTGAGCATTTTCTCATAGGTTTAAAGAGAAATAATCCATTTGCTGCCTTAATTGCTTTCTTGTAAATGTTGAAGATTTTTTTTTTCTCTGTAAATTCCGAATGAGTAGACAAATAAATAATACATCCATGATAATTACTGTTCTCATTACTAATATTTTAACTTGTTGTTATACACCACAGCTGTTAATATGCAAGTCAGGATGTTTTAGCGGGCTGTGCCTAATGGTCGGGGGCAGACTTTTATTCCGAAGCCACTCTGTGTTTGTCACCTGGTATCCCAAGGCTGTAAGGTTAGCACTTACCTGTTTTTAGCACTGCAGTGATGCCTCTGAGCAGAACCCCACCCCCAGGAGGCAATGCAGATGAATGCTGCTCGCAGGTTGTGTGCAGCGCTGTGGTTGGGAGAGCAAGCGCTGTGCAAAGGGTCAGCTCTGCCGAGTGTGACAGTTGGTGCTGAGGAGGCTGTGTGCAGGCTGTGAAAGTGGAATTCTGATTTGATTATTATTATTATTTTTTTTTAAAGCTTGCTTTAGGGCTGAATTAAAACTCAGTCTCCCAGGCAAGGGTCTGCATTAGTGGCTGGACCGCATTAGGTGAACTGGCAGGCACCGAGTTGGAGCTGTGTCCCTCTCAAATGCAGCTCTGTGCTCAGCCTGCTCCGTGCTGGGGCTGAACACGTGCAAAGAGGAGAAGCACGGCCAGGAGCACAGCCTGGGGCTGGCTGTAAGCCCTCTGCAGTTGCAGGGTGGCGTGCAGATGGAGGGGGATCTGCCACCACCCTGCTTCTCTTCTTACAGGTTGTGGATGTGGTGCTGGTCTTATCAAAGTGAGCTCTTATCAAAGAATCATAAAACGGTTGGGTTGGAAGAGGCCTTAGAGCTCACCCAATCTCAGCTCCTGCTGTTGTCCCCCCAGACCAGGCTGCCCAGGGCTCCATCCAGCCTGGCCTTGAGCACCTCCAGCGATGGGGCACCCACAGCTCTGGGCAGCAGTGCCAGCGCCTCGCCATCCTCTGAGTGAAGAATTTCTTCCTAACATCTAACATAAACCTACGGTTTTTGGTTTAAAATGGTCCCCCTTGTCCTGTTGCTGTCATGTACAAAGTCGGTCTCCATTTTCAGTAAGGCTGGTCATCAGCCTTCGAGCGTTTCTGTGTGTTGCTGTGTAAAGCGTGTGTTGGTCGTACCTTAAAGCAGGATCCTTGTGGGCTTGGGGAGAAGGGGAATGGGTCTCTTCTTCTCCTTTGTAAGACAAGCTCACAGCTGCTTTGCTAGAAAGCAGTAAAGAGAGCAAGGTAGTTATTTGCTCAATGACAAATATAAACTCAGGAGTCATTGATCCAGAAACATTCTTTCTCTCTGTAGAGACCGTAGCAGAAGCTGAATTTTAAATGTGGATGCACGCTCTTGAAAGGATGTGGTTGGGATGTTCTCTTAGATGCCAACTTTTCTCAAGTGTTTTCTCAGAGGTTTCTCCTTGATTGCCTGCAATTCATCTTCTAAAACCAAGGGCAGCGCTTTTGCCGAGCAGGCTGTCACGTCTCTGAGTAATTACCTCCCGTGTCTTGCATATGTGCCTGCTAATGCATCCTGGAATGAACCTGTGTCTTCTGCATCGCTGCCAAGCGGTGGATTCTCAGTTTGCAAAGTGCTTCTTTTTTGTTGTGTTGTTGCTCGGCCGGGCATTGCTCATCCTCTAATTGTGCGTTTAACCATTATTGTTATTTAGGGGGGAGGGATCTTCCCATTTCTGATTGAACCTTGCACCCGTTTGCCAGCTTGTCGTTGAATTCTTCTTGCCGTGCTCCCAAGTGTGACCTCTGTGGTGTGATGTCAGGTCTGAGATCTAAATACAACTTTAATGCATTATCATTAAATAGTGAACTACCACACCATGCTGGGTATAATCCATCTAAAAGCAGATGATGACTGAATGGGCTTTTTAAGTAGATTTGTGCTTGCTTTAGGGTGATTCATGCGGACCTGACTTTGTTAATAATGTGCCCATTGAAACCTTTCAAAGTTTTTTTTATAAATCTTGGGTAAAATCCCCCAAAATAATAAGCAACATCTTTTAAAAACCACCACTTTACTGGGCTGACACACTGACAACACTGAGTAATTGCCTTCAGCTCCATCCATTGGTGGCACTAATCTCTGTGCTGCCACGTCCTTTCTTTCTGGAAGACAGAAATAACTCCTATTTACTGTAATTGTTTCCCACCTTCCCTCAGAAACTGCCTTTGTGTCTCTTTAGGACTTTCCCTGTTCTCTGGGAGGTCTTTAAAGACAACTGTTGGTTGTTCATCACTTAGTGTGGGGAGTTCAAGTAGAGCAGGCTGATTTGCATCAGGCCTAAAGATCTGAATACATGAAAAGCTATTTAAATAACCTTTTCCAGTTCTGCCCCGCATTTTTTAACTCATCAGAGTTAATTATAGGAAGGCTGCATACAGTTTTCTGGTGGAAGTGAACTGAGTGCTCCAGCCTTCTGTTTCGTTCATCGTCTGCCCTTTTTTTAGTGGGAAGAAGGAATAAAGCTGCGCTTCCTTGTCTAACCTGGTTTCACCTTGGATGTTGTTCTGGTTCATTTGGCTTCTTCATCTTTTCTGGAGGCTTTTATCCGTGCAAGATTCTCCCTGTTATTCTGTGTATACTGTAGCCATCTTGTCTTTGTTTTGCTCTTTTCAATGAGGTTAAATCCTGCAAGCCCAGCTACTTCAGAAAGTGACCTGGATATATTTTAAAGTAACTCTGTGGAACGCTTCAGGACGGACTGTGATAAAAATGAAATGTTCAAGTCCCTGTCAATGAGTAATAGCTTCATCTCATTAATTAGTGAGTAGAATTACCCCTTTGAAAATGAAGCTGCGCTAAATCTCATCTAACCTGAGCCATCAGTGAGACGTGTGCCTCCTCGCAGACCTGCTGGATGCTGCAGCACATCTCCTTGTCGCCTGGCTTTGGGCTGGACGGTCTGCAGCATCGCTTCTGGCATCTCCTGCGTGCAGCCAGCCTGGGGTCTGTGTGCAGGGTGCAGGGCTCCCACATGGCTGGGACAACTCACTCTGCCTGGGGGTGCTGCCTGTTAGTGGAGTCATCTACAGCCCATTCAAGACTGTGTTTTCTCGGCATCTCATTTTAGTATCTCAGGAAACACTCGTCTAGTAGAGAGCTGAAAGTATTTCGTAGGTAATCTGCTTTGTGCTGCTGTGTGTAGCTGCTAGATTGTGGCTGGTGGAAGTGCCGAGCAGCGATTGCACAGCTTGCCCTCTGTGCGTGTTCTTTGCTGCCCTTCTGCAGCAGTGAGACAAGCTGCTTCCCATCCCTGCCCAGGTTTTCAGCATTGCAGAAGCACCCTGTGATCCCCTCCAGGCAATAGCAAGGACAAAACTGGGGATCTGTGTGTGTGGCACAGATATTTTTAGCATCTTGTCTGTTGTTTTTTTTTTTTTAGTTCTGTAATTGCCAAAGCTGTTTCTAGAAATGCAGGGTGAAGCTTCTAGAGGGATGGAGCTGAATTCTTTGGAAAGGGGGGAGTGGGGGAAAAGCTTTTACTTTTGTGACAGAAACCGATGGTATTCATTTTGGCATTTGCAGACCAAGGCCAGTCTTTATCTTATTGCTTCCTCATAAGTATTGGTATAAAACATCATGCATTTCTTGTTACGCACAAGTCAGTTATGTAGCAGCTGATTTAGGAGAGAGGCTTCGGTAACGGTTGGTAAGAAGAAAGCAGCATAGCAGTAACAGCAGATCGGATGCTTCATTAAATGCAGCGCTGTTCTGACTTTCTGAACAAACCCATTCTCTTGAAATGGATCCTTTGCTTCTTGTAGGATCCCTGGGTGGCTGTAGGAAGCTGAGCTGGTAGTGCATTATTTCTTGTGTCAGGGTGGCCAGGTGCGTGCTCTGGCTGTGAGCTAGCTCGCCCCTCAATGAGTGTGCATGTTCAAACCCTGCTTGGACCTCTTTTGTCGTTACTGGTAGAAGAGGTGCTTGGTGCAAATGTTCCCTTCTTACAAGTGGAGCCTTCCTTTGTCAGTGAGTGCAGGGAGTACAGAACCTCTGTCTTGCCTGATTCAATTATTTAGACTGCAGTGCTTTAAAAAACATCCGTGTTTTTCTGTGATTATCATTCATGTTGCAGCAGAGACTGTTGGTTCGGGTTCTTCATTTGATTGAAATATACTTCGATTCTTATCGAATCGATTTGATTGAAAGATACTTCGATTCTTAGAATTAAAAGCAGACACAGCTCTTAAATCCCCACTTGCCAACACACGTGTTGGTGATGCTCTGGTGACACTCAGCACACACAGCAGTGTGGGAGCAAGTCCACAGACCGAAATAAAGACTCAAGTGTCACTTGAGTCTGCTCAGTGCACGTCCCACTGCTTGTGGACACAAAGCTGTCCGCCCCAGCTGTGCTGTTGGTCTCATGGTAACAATCCAAAAGCAAATAGCGTGTGATGGGAACAACCTGTTTTATCTGCAGGACAGTAATTACTTGCTTGGGAAGGAAAGCTCAGCGTGGCTGTAGTTTGGTTCATTTACTTGTTGCCTGGGGCAGCACTGATGCTTGGGTGTTGGCAGTGGAGGCAAAGCCATGTAAGTGATGGAGAAGACCCAACCACTCTTTCTGTCCAGGAGCCCAAAATGGTACAAACAGGGAGAAGGAAACAAAGTGTGATTTGTGTTGTTTTCTTTTTTAACATTCCACCAACAGCGTAACGTTTTATAGCAGTGAACTTGGCTTTGACTGAGAGATGGGGTGGCTTCTTTGATGTCTCCAGACAGGGTTTGGCTTGATGGTATCTGTGCTGCAGCACGGTAACACGGTAGAGGAGATCAAGTGAGACACAACTGCCAAAGGTGTGGGTATTTACAGTGGAACAAACCAATCTGAGATGGACTATTCATAACCGAAGTACTGGAAACGTACTGTAGTGAAGCATCACTTACTTGAATTTAGCATTTTTATGCTTCAGCTCCTATTGGGGGGGCAGAGTGGAGGGGAGTGGATGACTAGAAAATCTGGTCTGGCAGTCTGCAGCAGCAGGGATCATGTTTTTCTGTTTTAGCTCTACTTGAATGCGAGATGTAATCTTTGAAATATTTTAAACAGAGAACTGCTTCAGCACGATGGATTTCTGCATATCATTTACAAAGTATGTTTTTAATGCCTTTCTGAAATCCAAACTTATGCAAAATGGGACTTGTTATGTATGTCTGCGCATTTTAATCTCCGGCAGTGATTTGCCAGTTTTCCTTAGCATCTCCCTGGCATTTTATAACCATTCCTCAACTTCGCTTCACCAGGGATGTGTTTCTGTCTGAGCTCTGCTCGGTTCTCCTGAAGAAGGAAGGAATAGCTGGTTAGCAATTGTATGGTGAGGTCTATCAGCCGCCGTGCCTGTTTTTGTGAGCTGGGAGCAGTACCGGTTGGATGTAAAGACCAGGAAAACCTGAGCGTGGTTTGGGAGTCTTTTATTTTCTGCTGTAGCGTAAGCAGTTGTTAGGCAGCTGCTGTGCTGTTAACGTTCTTGTTTCTATTGATTTGTGTTACTTGTGTGTTTCTGATTCTCACTGCTGATTGGTTAGTGATTTATTATTATTATTATTTTTCTGCTTGGAATGTCTAAAATAGCTCAGCTAACCAAAGAGTTGTTGTGATGTTTTTTCTCTTTCCAGATGGGCTTTCTGGCAGAGACCAGCCAGTAGAGCTGTTGAATCCACCTAGAGTGAACCACATGCCCAGCTCTGGTAAGAAGAAACTTTTATTAAACGTTGCTCCTATTCTGGGAATGCAGTAAAATGTTATGCAGATCTGTCTTACAAGTGGATGAGCGGAATGCAAATGCAGTACGCTGGAACAAAGTGTGTCAGAACTTGCACACATCTACTTTCCCAGGCTGGGCAAGTGGGGTTTGGGAGTGGAGGGGGAGAACAGAGCACAGCAGTTGTGGAGGCTTAAATAACTCAGCCCCAACCCTCGGCAGGGAGCTAAGGGGAGGCTGGCCTGATGGAGCTTCTCATTGTCCTTAGAAAGGAGGGAGCAGCAGTGCAGTGCAGCACCCTATGAGAGTTTTCACAGCTTAAAAGGAGAGCTGCAAACCAAAGTAGGTTTTCTGAGTTTCTATTTGGGGGAAAAACCTCCTTGTGTTGAAATGAGTAAAAAGTCGGAGGCAAACTCAGGCTGATCAAAGCATATCATGCTGATCTCCTGGCTATTTGCTTTTCTTCCCTGTCCTAATGATCCTGCTGCACTGTCTCCTGTGTCTTGTCCTTCTGGTGTGAAGCAGGCAAAGCAGCCAATGCTGCTCTTGGAGGTTGGCTGCTTCTTGCGGAGCAGAGGAGAGAAATCTTACGGCTTGCAGTTAGAGCACTTCAAAAAACAAAAGCAACCGTTTGCATCCAAAATACATGAAATGCTATGAAAAGCAATCTCTTGCTTTCTTTTGTACTTCTGCCTTCTCTTTTCCAAAAGTATTTTGTTTCCAGGCTCATACTGATAAAAATGTTTATACTAGGGATGATTTGATATATGAAGCATCATCTACTTTCCAGGTAGGAGCTCAAATTTTCCCAAACCCCAGCTTTCTCTTCTTGATTGCCTTCCAAAATCCCTTTAGGTCCTTTTATATTAAGGAAGAGATCTTGCAGAAGATGTAAGAGCTTCTGGTAATGCAAGTTGGGAAAATGTAAATGAAGTATATTCAAAACAATTTGAGTAGATCAGGAGGAGGGAAATGGGCTGCGATCTAACCTAGATTTTTGTGGACTTAAATGCATTTCTGGGAAAGGAAACCTTTAAGGAGGGTGAGCTTTTGCGCTGGGGGAAGAGAGGAGACCGTTGTTACCAGCTATGAAGGTTTGGCTTTGCGTTCTGAGAAATCTCTTTTCGCTGCATGTGCTCCAAAGCTCGTCTGTCAAGTAAGGCACGTTAAATTTTCCTAACCCTGAGAGAGATTCTCATTTTAACTCTTCCTTGATAACACAGGTCAACTTAAAGATTTTCCTACCAGTTTTGTATCTGTGTGCTAGATGGAATTTTCTGAGACTGCTTAAGTGCACGAGAGGAATCACATTCCTCACTTCTGTCAGTAAATAGATCAATAGGCAGTATTATAAATGTGTGATGACTTTTAGCCTTCTACTCTATTTTGGAATTGATTTCATTGTTGCTTGTAATGTTTCACATCTTCTTTAGAGGTATTTCAGGACAAAGGGTGCTGCTGGTTAAACAGCTTGGGTAACCTGATGCTAGAGTTCGTCGTTCTCTGTGTTCACCAGATGCTAGGAGGTTGTTTAAAGGGCTATGAACTCTTCAGGATTCATAGAATTCTTACCTTTTGTACTGCATTTTGAGTATTTTCAATAGTTCAGCTCTCTGCCTACTGAAAAATAAGCAGCTAGACATCAATGGAGAGCTGTGCTCATGTGAAGTGGGCATAATGTGAGACAGGCAGCAATGACTCTGTTAGATGACTTCCAGCAGCATTTGAGCCACAGAAACTTCTGTCTCATGCTTGAAAGCTTAGGCCATGCTGGCTGCGTGGTGGGTGAAGGGCAGGAGAGACTTCTGAGGGAAGGGAAATGAAAAAGTGACCTTACACAAGAAGCAGCATCAGCTCTGATCAGGTCACCCTGGTGCTTTTCACTTGGGATCCTGAACTTGGGTTTTGCTGAAGAAATCTTCTCAGCCTTGCTGCTTGTACATGAGCCAGAAATGTGCATCTTATATTTTTAATTTAATTTTAAAACATGGAGGCAGAGCCTGACAAAAAGCAGAAAGGTATTTTGGTGAATCTGTAATGGCAAGCAGATACCACCGACCTTTTGAGTGGCTTATCAGCTGGCTTTCAAGTGTGGTGCCTGCCTATACCTGTGTATCCTGATGAGTTTTTGAAATGAACTGATGGAATAATGGTGAGCAGACCATTGTCCTCCATGTTTTTTGTCATTGCTATGTATAGAAAGTTTGTTGCAGATCCGTCTGAGAGAGGAAAGGGAAAGAAATGCCAAGTCTTGCTTTGGAGAAGGAAGTTGCATTTGGTTTTGTGGGGTGTTACTCCAAGTGTCAGGCATGGCTGAAATAATGGGATTGAAAAACAGCTTAAGGAAAAAGAAAATGCTCAGTCATGTCCTGGGATATTCCCCTCCAAACTTCATGCCCTTGTGGTAAAGCAACTGATTTGTAGCCCTCATGATGAATAAACCCACTGCTGTGTGGCAGAGGATGGTGAGCAACCTGTATCCCCAGTACTGCATTTACAGTTGAGATAAAATCATTGTGGTGAGTTTATAGGAAACCAAAATGTTTTCTCAGACAAACCAAGCAAAGGAGAAGTCTGATCCATGTTCACTGTTCTTCTCTGGTGTAAAAAAGTAGCCAAGGGATGTAAAATACCCAAGTCTAAAGCACGCCCTGTCCTGTCTCGTGGCAGCACCTCAAATATGGAACTGAAGTGTTTAGGGCATTTCTATGAATCTGCTTCAGGAGTGAGTGGGGTTGAGTAGAATGGAGTTCAGTCAGCAACAAAGTGGGGTTTTATGGAGGTGCTTTGTCTCCTTTTCACAAAAAGTAAGGATGAATTCGAGAAAAGATGCATTTTCCCTTTTCAAAAATGTATTGTCTGTAATTGGTGCTTCTGGATTTCAGTTGCTTGTAAAAGGAAAACAAGACAAACTCCCTACAACCCGTATCTCGCTCAGGAATATTATCAGCTGCTGTTAATGATAAACAACCTGTTCCAGCTGCTTTCTGGCTGTACAGCATCAGAATATTGCTGCACACTTGGCTTGGGGTCGGAAAGGGTATCAGTTGTTAGGTGATGGCGCTGTGTTTCCTTTCCTTAACTTCTGCTTGCCGAGTTCATAGAGGTTCAGAGCAGGGACTGCACAGGTACAGACGCTACGGTCAGCAGGACAGAAAGCATTTAGGTTTGTGAGCACGCAGGTGGCTGTTATCTGTTTGTGACCAGTGGCAGTGGATCACTTGCAGAAGCGTGATGGAATGCTGGTTTTAAGTACCCTGTGATTTTAGGGTACTGTTCTTGTTTTTTTCTTAGCAGTGAGTGCACACAGCCTGGGAACAGATTAACATGAAGGAGGGAGGGATAGAATTCTCTTGTCCCCTTACCTTTTCTTCCATGCTTTTAGAATGCCTTTCCATACCGCACGTCTGGGGAGCCAGTCTTAAAGACCTCAAATGAATGAGATATGTTGTAGATAATCCTCTTAAAAACATCACTTATGTACTGTTGACTCCATCCTCTAGATTTGACAAACAGATCATCCTTAAGCATACCTTCACTACTTAGAATGGGTGTTTTTTTCTTCCGTAAGGCTGTGTTTGTGGCATTCTGGGTCAAGCTGTGATAGAGGCAGAAGCAATAATCATGAGCAGGGGATGTCCCAGTGGCAGTGTTGAGCAGGCTGCCCCATCTCCTGTTCACGCAGCCCTGCCCACAGGCCTTTGCTTGTCCCGTATGGGCCTGGGGCTCCGCTGGGCTCGGTGCTGCCATGAGCACACAGTCCGTGCCGGGCAGCCGGAGCCTTTGCTTCTTCCCTGGTCTCATTATCCAGTCTCGCTTCCACATTCATTTGAAAAAGTGCTGATGTATCTGAGAACAAATGGTCTGCGAGAGCCTCCGGACTAATATTGTTACACGATTTTACAGGCTTTTGAAATCCAAGATTAATCCCAGCCTTGACGAGGAAGGAGTGGTAGTGCATTTGGCCTAACAGAGCTGAATAGCGTGCTTTTGTTAATTTATCCCTTCAAAGGAAGAGAATGCCCTCTCGCTACACTGCATTTTCAGATATTTGCTTGCTTTCTATAGCACGTCTGCTTCAAAAGCTCCTTCAGAGCGATACCGAGCCGGTGTGGCGCGGTGGGGCTTTGAAGCAGGTCCGGGTTGCTGCTGGTCAGTCAGGATTTGGAGCTCCCGACAGGTTTGTGCTTCTGCAGACAGGAGCTCGTTGCTCCTTGTTCACACCGGGACGTGTCGGAATGGGGATGCTGTGCAATTTTATGGTGCTGCAGGAGGGGAGCTCGCGTTCTGAAAGGCCAGTGCTTTAATGTTAAAAATATCCTCGTCTGTTCTCCATGCAAGGGGGGCAAAGTGAGTTCTGGAGAAATCACTGTAATGTCAAAACAGTACGCTAGGATCGAATCACTGTTTGCTTATTAGCTTTTTGTTAGCCTATTGTTTGCTTATTTATTAGCTGCAGCTATTTTTGTCAGACCTGGTGGGTGAATTTTTTCACCGTTAAGATGCTCTGACATACGACAGCAAAGAAACTGTGGGTTAATGTAGATTAGAGCCTTGGTAGTTGCTCTGTAAAACCGAGTTAGTACCTGTTGTAGTAAATACAAGGTTTTTTTCCTGCCCTAAGCTAGCAGTGCAAAATGCAGCCTCTGTGATGGCAGTTACTGTTCTCCAACTGGAGGCAGCGGTGAAATTCACCTTTGCAATCCACTGTTCAGCAAGGAAAGCGTTGTGTGCCAAATTGCAAATTTTCCAGTCAGCACCCAGGTGTGAGTGTCGAGTATGAGAAGCTCCAGGAGATTGGACCACTTTTCCTTCTGCTTTGGGTTTGCTGGAGTGGGGACCACTTGAGTGCTTTCCCACAGCGTGGTCCCTGAACTTGGGTGATGGGAAGGAGCTCAGAACTCTTAACTTCTATTTTGTTGTGCTTTTTCTTGGAAAAAAAACCCACGTTTGTTACTTCCTTTCTTAAGCACAAGGAAACAGCTATTAAACAGAGGAGGTGGGAAGAATTAATGGCTTGTTCCTGTTCTAAAAGCTGAAAGCAACACTTAAATCTTGAGTGTGTGAACACTGCAGTGTTTTTCTTTGATGAGAGGTAACTGGCAGGCAAGTCTGCTTTATCACAAGATTCAACATGCTGCTTTTCTTTATTCTTCCCTCATCTTGTTAAGCTTAAGTTTGTAGTAATTGACTATAGATTTCCCTGGATTTGCTTGGCCCTGAATGTTCACCAAGTGTTATTTTCACAATACTTCTTCTCTCACTTCCCCCCCCCCCCCAAGGGAAAGGCTGCTTTGTGCCTTTGCTGTCGTGTAAAAGCAGGTGAAGGAGGGAAGAGCCTTTGAATGCATGACAGAATTTATATTAAACTTTTTGACTTAGCGAAGGAGGAGATGGCAAGATACAAGCAGACATTTAAAGGCTCACTTGAATTGTTAATCAGTAATCTGTTCTCATTGCCTCTGGCTCTTCTAAAAATAACAGTTCTGTGCAGTGAATGAAAAGTGATAAATATTTCATGGAAAGTTGATCACGGAATCAGGCACTTCTTGGGGGAGAGTTCTGCCTCTTTCAGATGTGATCTCTCAGTGCCTTTGCCATCGTGTTTTCCATGTGTGCAGCGTAGTCTGTGTGTGTTTTGTCTTCATCCGCAGCCCTGGAGAGGCTCGAAAATCAAGATGAAGCCTTTTGTTCTCTACTTCTTCCAGGTGACACTGTTGCCCCATGGCTCGTAACAGACATTTTGTTTCATCTGGATGGAAGACAAACCTGTGTGTTTCCCTTCCAAGGCTGATAAGGATTCTGGAGCGGCCTGATTTACCTTGTCCTCTTCTTCCACCAGCTGCTCTTAATGCCTGCTAGGTGGCCGTGCCCATTAGCTGCTTCATTTGCAGTGTGTTTACTTTGATCCAAGTTCTTTTTTTATTGGTGTGCTCTGTACTGCAGAGCTCCCTAGAGTGCTTTATGCCAAAATTAACTAGGTATGGTTTATTGCTATGGGGGAAATAGATGTCAGGTCTGTGCCCAGCAGCCATGTGCGTTCCAGGGGTTTTAGAAATACCTCTTTTGACGTGCATTCATCAAAATCCTAGAAACTCTTCCCCAGCATATATTGGTTTTCAGGACTGTATTTGGCTCTGTTTTGTTGTTGGGCAGTAGAGGGAATATCAGGTGAACGGCTTTTGCAGCGATGCTTAAAATCATCCAGATGCTGATCTGGAGAGTTGCTGTTAATTAATGGAACACACCTTTACTCTCCTGCTTTTTCCTACCCCTGCCTCGAAACATCCACTCCAAACCCCAAAATAATTTGGATGAAGATAGAGTTTGCCAAGTAAACAAATAAAAATTGTAACCTAGTTACTTCAAAATGAAAAATCCCAGCGACACCGCTGGGCCAAGTTAATGCGAGACTGCTGCCAGTGTGTAATGGCCTGACTTTGTGTGGACGTCTGGCGTGTTCAGGCCATGAAAGAAGGGACACTGCCTTCAATAGATTGGGTCTTTTGAGAGCTAGATTGTGGTGCAAACACTCCAACCCACGAGTACTGTCCTTCCGTGTCCTTGTTCTCCAAAATCCCTTCCTCTCCAACCTCTCTAAGAGCTGCTGTGGGAATGTCCTCTTTACCTCCTTGCCATCTTCTTGCAGTCAGACCAATGGCTTTGTCACCAAGCAAATGTGCAGTCAGAATTTTCTGTGCATCACATACAGAGGAACACGTTCATTCACACTACAGGGGTCTCATTTAAGTTTACAGCTAACGCTGAGTTGTCATTCGCCAATTAAATGGCTTGAATCGAGGTCTGCCTTCAGCCGGTGTCTCCTTTAACTTAAAACAAGTGCTTATGATTAAATATCTGCTCCTTTGGCTTGACTAATATCTTGTGACTTAAACCACTCAATTGTTACTACTTCTCCATCTGTTTTTCATTCAAGAAATTGTGTCATATTGGATGATTCATTCATATTTGATTAGAGATTTCATTATAAGCTGGTCTTCAGTTTTTATGATCTAATAAAAGGCTTCGGAATCACTGACTTGGAGCTGTAATTGTAATATCATACAGAATAAACATACTGCACATTTTTAATGATACTTTTCTATATATTTTCTATCCTGTTGCAGTTCTTGCTAGTGGATCGTGTGAGGTGAATTTGTTTAAAAGTTTCTAACAGAATTCAGGGACTGAGCATTAACGTTGTTCAGAAGAGCTCTTCCAATGCTGTTGTATCCAGGTGGCACGTCAGGGTGAAGTCAGTGAAATTTAGGTCAGACTTTGCCCTCCTTAACCCATATTTATAGTCCTGTTCATAAAAGCAGTCATGCCGTAACGGTATGATGAAGGTCTTTAAGATCCTGAGTTGTTGGGGTATCTGGCAAATGGCAGGTTTTTATTTTCAGTAATAGAGTGGATCTTGTGTGCAAATTGTTTCTCAGATGAAAGTAATGAACGCAGTATTTTTTCAATTTCTTCTAAAGCTTGATTAAGCTGCTGAAATAGAGTATTTGAAATAATAATAACAATAAAAGTAACGGGAGGAACTGCATTTGTGCACTGTTTTTTACTGTTCCAAAACTACCTTAAGATCTTACGGACTTCTCAGTTGTACGTAATAACAGCTCATATCTGTCCTTTGAATACTTAGGGATTTGTTTTATTAGAAGAATATTAGAGCACGTTATTTTCTGCTGTAGTTTCTGTACCATTTGCTCTGTACAGGCTGCTCCTCAGCCACAACATATTCTTCTGAAGATAGTGATGTACAAGATATGACGCAGCATATTTAGCACGGCTTGGAGATCACTGAAGGCAGTCCCAAAAAGGTATAACACACAGACTTCTGTATAATGTGTTAGAGGAGCAGGACAGCTGCTGGGCCTGCCTTCCTTGCGAGGGATGGCAGAAAATGGCCGCTCCTCATCTGCGGTCGGATTCAGGAGTGGAGCCCTGGGTTCAGAAGGGTTTTTGGAAGGGCGCTGCATGGAGCCCGAGGTGTGGGGATAAGGCTTGTACACATGAAGAGGAGTTGGGAGATTTAGGCCCATTAGCTGGAGCATGGGTGGGTTGTCTGCAGATGCCAGCTGTGCAAAAGATCAGTAAAATTGCCAGCAAGCATATATCTTCATCGAGAAGGGGAATGAATGCACAGGTTGCTGCAAATACAAGCCTCATGCTTGCAACCCGCCCCGTGGAAGTAGATGGGCATAGATAGCAAGGCTCCTCGCACAGCATCTCCAGCACCTCGAGGCCTGGTCTGTAACCCCTGCATAGATTCTGGGCTTGTGTGAACAGTGCTTTATCATGGCTTGTGTGTATCCAGGCATTCTGAGGGAATGCGATAGCTCCTCACGAGGCTTAAAATATCCAGGATTTGTCCCAGAGGTTCATTATTCTGGTATGAGAGGCTCTGCGTTTGGTGCCAGCTTGCTCGGTGACCTTTGGCAAGTGAGTTGGCTTTCCTTCCCCCAAAATAACAGACTCTGCCTGTCTTCCTAGGGGTTTGCTGTAGCTGTCACCTGCTCAATACCTGCAGCAGGTAGTAGGGAATTAAAATTAATTTGGTCCTGGGTGATCGTCTGGGCATCTGACCTCAAGTCTGTCTTACCAGCTGTTGGTCTGTGTCCTCCTTGGGAAGCCAAAGCTTGACTTGGTGGTTCTCTGAAAAAAATCGATTTTTCCATGTTAAGCCTACTGTTAGCATCAGGGCTCGTGTGCAGTAAATGTAAGATTAATCCTCGTTTGTTTATTTATTTATTTGTACAATCTCTTGCTCTGATACAACATAGGTTCTGTGAAGTTAATACATTGACTAACTCATTCCACAGCTGTATTTTTATGTGCATCCACAATTAGTTCCTATTGCGCAGATAACGTATTGTGAGAGCGACTGAGTTGGAGGGAGGTGGAAAGAATTTGCAGGAAATAATCTGGGCTTCAGAACTGTTGGAAATGAAGGAAAATAGAACGGTGACAAGAACTGAAAAAGCCTTGTCTGAGGATGAAAGCCATAGCAATGTCTGGAAGATGTTTAGAATATTCTCAATGTTAAATCAGCACCAGGGGAGTTTTAAATGGGGAAAAGTTGAAATGGTGGAGGCGAAAGAACACTTCAGAGAAGTGGCAGTGGTTTCCTGCGTTTCAGTGTGTTTTTCTTCTTTTAATACTGTCTGTCTGAATTCTTTGTTCTTGTACTTTCTTTGAACTTGGAACGTTTTGGTCGGGCTTCTCCTGATAGTTGCTGTCCTTAATTGAAACAGCAGTAGCCTTCCTTGCTGCCGTTTAAATGGAGGATTTTGGAGACCTGAACAAAATACTGTGCTCATACCTTCTTTTGGCAACTGACTTCATAAGAGGCTAAAGCTTTGCATTTCATGACTGATTAATTGTACGTAAATGCAGTTGTTGCAGTCTGAATATTATTCTTGTGCCCTGAATCAGCCAGCAGGAACTGGCATTTACTTCTGTTGTGTTTCCCATAAGCTGTCCTATTTATAGCTTACTGCATGGGGAAGGCAGCGTAACTTGTGCTGAGATAAGCCTCAGGGCCAGAGAAGTGTTATCTTACCCGTATGGTGTCGGCAGGGCTGTGGGCATCTTCCCTTAGGCGTATGGTGCAATGGGCAGCTCCAAATCCTGCACCCACCTCGTTGCTCGTGTGTGTGTATTTATACATATAATATATTTTCTTTCAGAAATCATTTCCCACATCAAAAAACCGCTCCCCAAACAATTGCAGAGCAGGAATGTCGAAGTCCTGGTTGCTCACAAGCAGTTCCCCTCTTGCTCGTTTGGTTGGTGTAGGCCAGTAGAGCTGGTCTGCCGTAATGCCCAGGTGGATATGGAGGCCCTGAGATGTTCCTGCTGTCAGCATGGATGTGTGTGCCTGTGGAGCCCAGGGGACTCACCTGCTCTTGCAACCAATGCCTGTTCAGTACCCAAAAACTTAGTGCTAGGTGTGCAATATGAGGAGTGGATGTCCGTCGTGTTGCACTTCAGTTGGTGCTGCTCAAGACAGCACATGACAGCTCTGTGTCACGAGTCCTATCTGCATATTCATGTCTCTGATCTCCTTACTGGCGATAAATATTTATAACACAGAGCTGCTTTTTATTTTGGTGTGCAGTCACAAAGATAACATTCCTTAATCCTCGTGGTCGTAAATGTTCTTATTTCCTTGTGTCGTTGCTTAAATGCACCTGAAGGTGAATGCACCAGATTTCATGTTTATGTAGATTTTATGAATTCTGTGCGCCACTGTCATAATTTTTAAAATCTATTCAGTCTGTTGTGATTTTTTTTTTAATTCATTTTAATGTGGGTTGCTTCTGTTGTGTTCCTACTGCAATACAGAGAAGAATGGCCGAATTGTAACATGAACTCTCTGGAAGGTAGATACAGCATTGTTAGCCCTTGGATAATTATGACCACTTTAATTTGCAAGGCATCTTTTGCTGGTTAAAAAGAGGAGGAGAGCAAAGCAGACCCTTTCAAATGCCGTGCCCATGTTGTAGGACTTGCAGGAACAGGGAACACGGAAGCATTGCAGTGCTTTAGGCTTGTGAGCAGAGATCTCCTTTTAGGAGGAGTCACTACGCAGTCATCACACGGCACAACTTTGTCTCACAAGGTCTGGTATCCAAATGAACACATTATTGCTGCTGTTAGCTGCTTGCCCATTAGGCACTCAGGCATCTACTCGAGACATTTTGGGATTCACAAGATAGCAGATGAACTCACAAGAAGCCCGAAGCTTACTCTTCCATTTCTGGAATTGTTGTATAATGATCAGTGGTATTTCTTTCTTCGTTGTTGTTGTTAGGGAAAGGTAATGATCTGAGGTCTCAGAAATAGGTTTATGAAGATATTTGTGATCCACTGGCAGGAAAAAGCAAGCAGATCTAATTCGTGTTCTTCTGACAGTAAGCCAAGAAACCGATATGCTTTTTATTCAAATTGAAAGTTTCTTAAGATGGTATTAGACCTGCCCCATCTGTCTCAGCTCAGGCTAGATGGCGAAGGATTTTGCTTAACTGAGCAGTGAAGTTGTGCTGATAAAAGTGACAGTAATTCCTTTTACCTAATGTGCTGAAGCGCTCTGGTGTGATACACTCACATGTAGCACACCTCGGTCCTGGGGTCCAGGAGTGTATTTATTTGATTCCTCCAGCTATTCAGAAAAGAGCACCATTTAAATAAGCAGCAGAGGTCCCTTCCAAACCTTAAGAATCTGTGATTCTGTGCTCAGCAGTTGCACGTTTGCTTACCCAGACTGAGATGCAGCCTGAGCTGGAAGCGCTACTTACCTCTAAATATACAGGCAGAAAAAAACTGCTTCAGGAGTACGTCTGTCACTTGCATGAATTTTCTTAAATTATTTCTGAGCAGACTTCATTACTGCGTTTCAGAGTGAAAGATGGCATTACACAAGCTGAACAGGATTTGCCATGCTGCTGCTAGTAGCCATGGGGCATTCCCAGGTGGGAGCAGAGGCACGGAGCTCAACAGAAACACTAAGCACCATCCTCTTGAATCTAAATATGTAGCACAGTTTGGGTTTGCTGGCTGTTTGAAGTGTCTGTGTTAGGGTATTTAGCCTCACAAGCTATGTTTTGGGTTTTAGAGCTGGTTAGGGTGCTGTAGAGGGAATGGCTTTCTGCTTCAGGTAGTATATAGGGGCTAAAAAGCAGCCTTTTTTTTCCCGGTGGAAAGTATGTTGTGCAGGCAAGCTGCAAGTGGGATTAAAAAGGGAAGAGAAAAAGCACATGGCACACACATCTCTCTACCTATTTATGTATATATAGGTACGAAACCCATAAGATTTAGTGCATATCATGTTTGCATTGCTGTGTGACAGACTGTCATGTCCTAAAGCAGTGCCATACAAAATCTAGATCTTTGTCCTCCATCCTTAGCTTTGTTTTTCAGGCTGTGGAGTTGCAACCCTTCAGCTCCTTCATGTTTATAAGGTAGTGGTGTGAAGAAGATAGGATAAAGGCTGGAGAGGAAGAGGGTTGAGACAGGGCTGTGACAGAAGTATTTTGGTCCAAACATGGCCTGAGGAGAGCCCCATGCATCTTGTATCAGGCGGGTATATGGGTCAGTAACAGTGACTGCATGCTTGTGGTTGAACAGGAAGCTTTCACTTCACTTTTCCTTTTATTTTTTTTCTTGAAGTGTGTTTCAGGATTCTTATGAAGTCAGCAGCATTGGTAATGGCGCTTTGTGGGGGAAAAGTTTGTTGGAAAAAAATAAAAAATCAGTTCCCAAATGATCCCTTCAATCCCTTTGACTAATTCCAACTCAGGGTATTCTGTGATTCTATACCTGGCAGCATTAAAACCCAGTGTGTTTTAAGAGATGAGTGTTGGAGTGGCAAACAAACCCATGCTGCATTTCTCTGTTCGTGGAGGCTTTTTTTTGTCTACCAGTCAACTGTGTTATGAGCTAGACAGTGCAATTAGAGCAAATAAGGGAAAAACCGGCACCTGAATAACTTTACGATACTTGTTTCTCCTGTTATGTACTTAGATGACCCATTTGATAAGAGTTTCTCCTGCGTGCTTCAAAAATGAAGTGCTACTCAAGCAAGTAGGATGGGAAGGGAGAGCTGAGGAGTAATTGCAGTGCTTGCGTTTCTCTCTGTCACAGTATGTGCTCTCCAACAGGACAGGGTCTTCTGTTCTGTGGTTAATTGTGCCGTGTCTTCATTTGGAGCAGAAGAGGAGGATGGTGCCCCACTCAGACATGTTCCTGTGCAGATGCTGCTCTGAAATCCTGTGCTCTTTGGGGAAAGAGTTACAGTTCCCAGTTTTGGAATTCATATCGTTTGTAGATTCTTCTTGGCTGAGCAAGTGAGCTTGCAATGTATGAGGCATGAGGATTATCAGTGGTGGGCTGCTTATTTTTGATGGTGTGTTTGTTTTTTAAAGGCAGAGGAAGAGGTGGTTAAAATGAAAAATCAATAGTTGGAAAAAAAGAAAAAAAGAGTAAGAAAGTAATCCTTGAAATTGCAGAGAACTGGGATGAAAGCGTAGGGAAAAGTTTAACTTCAGTTTAGACCATTGCTTTTTTGCCTTGAGACATGATGTGGCAGTGTCTAAATACTGATAAGAGATGGAAATAAAATAGCCGGAAAGACACTGGCAGCCAAGAAACTCCATCTAGCCTTCTGTGAAGCCAAATATGTACGTCTGTAACTGGCTTTTTCTTGTGCTGAGGCAGAGCAAGAGGTGGGGAGGGGTGTAATTTCATCTTGTTCAGTGTAACAGGGAGTTAGGAGAACTGCCACAAAAATTCCTTATTCATCATGTGCTGGGGACACAGAGATTAATCCCCTGTGCTTTAAACTATTTGTTCCTGAAGCTAGCTGGTGGGGATCTCACCATTCATACAAAAATTAAGGTTGTGTGCACGAACAGAATGGAAGCGATACCCATGGATCTTAAAATGAAAAAAGCAACCCACAGATTTCCCTTTTTAACATATACATTCACAGCGATCACAGTGATGACACTATATAGATGCTCTTAGGAAAGAGGTTGGTTTGTATTTTGAGCAGTGGTGGCAGAGGGTTTGGAAGTTTGCTCTTAGTAAAGGCTTCTGGTGTCAGACCACGTACTGCAGGTCTGCGGATGCTCTTCTGCCTTCCCAGAGCATCACAGGGGATGTTGGTTAGAGAATGTTCACGCCATTGATTTGCACCTTCTGTGATACAGAAAATATGCCTGCCTTGGGTGCCTGATGGATTCCTGTTTGCGTTTTTCACTGTTACTCCTTGTGCCGTATCCTTTTCTTGTGCTGTCTTTGCAGTTTTTTTTTATAGCAGCCGCAGCGCTTAGGGCTGATTTCGCTGCTTTGAAAGGGGCACAAAACCTTTCAAAAGCAACTGCCTGACTTGCTTCCCTGCAAGTGCTGCTCCCACAGATGGCAATGAAGCCATGATTGTGAGAAGTGATCATGGGCTTACAAAGATCTGTCGCCCTCATCTCTGCACCCTTCCAGAGCCCTGAGACTTGTGCAAGTCCTGGGGAGATAAGGGAGCAGCAAAGGCAGCCTGAATGTGGGGCTTGGTCTGGTTTTGCAGTGGCCGTGGTGTTGGCTCACAGGCTGAGGTTGGAGCTGCCGTCACCATCACCAGCTTTCCTCTGTGCCCCGTGGGGAGAAGGGCTGTGAAAAGGCCAACCATACCTTGGGGTGCAGCAGGCCCAGCACTGCCAGCAGGGACAGGACAGGGGTTGTCCTGCTGTGCTTTACCTGGTGCAGCCTCACCTGGAGCACTCCAGGTTAGGTACCATAGTATGAGAAGGACATAGAGCTATTGGAGAGCATCCAAAGGAGGGCTGCAAAGATGCTGAAGGATCTGGAGGGCAATGTGTGTGAGGGGTGCCTGAGGTCCCTTGGATTGATTGTTGTTGGAGGTCCCTCCATCTGAAGGTAAGAGCCTTGCAGCTCTCCACATAGAGTCATCTTAGAACATAGTCTTCAGTGCACTTTCACCAGCTGCTGAGTTGAAGAGGATTTCTTTTTGTCTC
>NW_024962267.1:20458256-20554947 GCF_019238085.1 Lagopus leucura | reverse complement strand
CAGCCCTGAGTTTTCCAAGTATTTGATGTGTTTTCTAGATACGGTGTTACTCTGTGACCGAGATGATGTAATCAAGTATCTCTCCAAATAAATAAACCTCCTCCTCCCTGCCCTTGGCTTTGCCACTGGCCGCACTCCCATGCCCTTTTTCTCCAGTTGCTGCTGGTGCTCGTTGCATCCCGGTGTGAGGTGCTCTGGGGAGCTGAACCAGTGAGAAAATGTTTGTGTTTTTTGTTGTGGGATTTGATTTGTGTTTTCTCCCCTCCGTCTCTCCCGGTGTCCCTCCCAGGGCCAGCTCTCATCACGGTCTGATGACTCCAAGGGTGTGGGGCTGCCCATTGCACCAAGCCATAGCAGGCAGCCTCCCAGCCCCACAGTGTTGCTACCTGCTGACCAAGCAGCAACATCTCAGCTGTCTCACCTATCCCTGCGTTGATTTTTAGATCTCGTTAATTTAGGTTCCACCTCTGGCCTGGGAGAAAGTTGAGCAGTAGCAGGAAACGGGGGAGGTGAATTGATGCTCTCTGGTCTGGTCCAAATGAGTTCACAGCAGATTGTAAGGCGCTGGAGAGCCAATGCTGCAGGACGGTTATTATTTTTAATTAAAACAGTATTGACTTTCATTATCAGTGAATTCAGATACTGCATAGGCGGGAAACCATTCATTATATTTAGAAGTCACTGCTCCGGATACACAGTATGAAATAACTATTTTTCTTTAGGCTCTGCCGATGCTGAACTGCAACCTAGCTTTTGCACTGAGTAACACAGCTACTGAAATAATACTGACTAAAACACCGTTTGCTCTTCCTCCTTTTGTTCAGCGTCTGAACCCAACCTGAAATTACGATCCAGGCTAAAGCAAAAAGTCGCTGAACGACGGAGCAGCCCCCTGTTGCGCAGGAAGGACGGGCCGGTGGTCACTGCTCTGAAGAAGCGCCCGCTGGATGTCACAGGTGCGTTGGGCCAGCAACAAAAGCTGCAAACTCACTGGAGGTGTCCCTTTCCAAAAGCTGTTCTTGCATCTGGCTGATTTTGCAGTCTGGATCTCGTGTGGGTCTTAACGTTGGAGAAGAGTATGGCGACGGGGCAAGGGGTGATGGTTTTAAATGAAAGGAGGGGAGATTTAGATTAGATATTAGGAAGAAATTGTTCACAATGAAGGTGGTGAGGGCCTGGTGCAGATGTCCAGAGAAGCTGTGGGTGCCCCATTCCTGGCAGTGCTCAGGGCCGGGCTGGATGAGGCTATGGGCAGCCTGGTCTGTGGGAGGTGTCCCTGCCCATAGCAGGAGCAGGATGGGCTTTGGGGTCCCTTCCAACCCAAGCCATTCTGTGATTCTATAATAGTTCACTAGTGGGTGATGCAGGTGTGTGCCAGCAACACAAGTCCTCAGGTACCCATCTATAGAGACAGCATTGCCAGCACAGTGACCTTTTTTTTGAGCTACATTTAACATACGTAGACAGATACAGATGTGCCACAGGACTGCTGTTTTTTTCCTGAGCATTTCTCTGATCTTCAGCAACTGGTGGTTGAGAAATAAGATTTCTCAAGGGTGATTCTCCTAATATACATGGGGAGGCCATAACTCATAGCTGTCTTCGTCCAGCAGTAAATGCTTTACAACCTTGGGATGTTTTTGGATTTGGGAAGATTGCCATTTTTCCTTGTTAAGTAATTATGTTGCAGTTTTAAAACATTTAAGGCTTTTTTACTTAGTATATATATAGCTGGTATTTTTGACTGCGTATTTACAGTTCCTTGTTGAAAAACAGCATTCTTCTGAGAGTGAAATTTGTAAAGAGGGCTCTGAATAAACTGGTTTGGATAGATCACTGTAAAGTTAATTCTTAGCACCATCTAGGGATGCCTCTGTGTAATACAGTGTGTGTAAAGCAGTAATGTGACTGCTTTTTTCTTTCATCTGGGTTTTACGGCACGCTATCATGATTCACCCAAACTCCAGGTGAGCTCTCTTTAGGTTTCAGGTGGTCCCGGGGCTCTGTGTCAGCACCTCTCAGCTTGTAAAGGGAAATGGGTTTCAAGAGCTATGTATAATTTGTATTAGATCTGAAAACTGAATTTACCTCTCGTATCTTGTTATATGTCGCATAGCTTTTAGGATAAATCAGGCCCCAGTGTCTGGCTGTGTGATCCCAGTGATGCCCTCAGAGATAGCAGTGGAAGCTCCTGCTTCTCTCTGGGCACAGACGTGGTTCTGGAAGGCAGCCTGGAGTCTGCCTGGAGAAATATCTGAGCAAAGCTGAGCAGGAGCAGAGCTGTGCTTGGTGCTGGCTCTGGGTGCACAGATGTGAATGAAGGGGGTTCAAATGTCTGTTGGAGCAGTTATGGTAAGAGCAGACTTCTGAGTGTAACATCACTTATAACAGTCCCTCTGCAAGGGTAAGAAATCACTTCTAATCCTTGAAGAACACATCTTCATGGAGTCAAAGTTTGAATGTAGTAGTTTTCCTACGTCTAGATAGTATACATGAAATCTATTATATTGTTGGCAATGACATGGTACCAAAAAAACCCCACCAAAAGACTGTTCTGCATGCAGTCAGAATGTTTTTTTTCATAGAGAAGTTCAACGTCAGCTGTTCAATTTGGTGTTACTCATTGCTGAGCTCTTGATAATGAGAAGCCTGCTAAATGCAGAGAGAGAAAAAAAAGCCAACCAGACATCTCTGATAATTTGTTGGAGGTCCTTGCAGTGATCAAAATAGCAATAATAATAATAAAAGTAACTAAAAGTAGTTGTAACAGTTGGTTTTTATTTCTTCTGGGGCATCGTAGAGCAGTTATGAGACTGCTGCAGCCTGAACCCTTGCAGCTGCTGGGAGATTCTTCTGATGTTGGGCAAATCCTGTGCCTGAGGGTAGAGGAAAGCTCAGAAAAAAAAAAATGTTTTAATTTTATTTACTTTCAAAAACAAAAAAAAGAGAAACACTGGAAGCTGTGCCATGCACAGGGTGAGAGACGTGAGGAGGGAAGTTTTCTGGCTGTTGCAATTCCATATTCTGGTTTTGTTTGTTGTTAGTTCTACATAATTAAGGGGAGGCTTTGATTTCAAGCTGGCCATCTCTGTGGTTCTGGCTGGCGAGTTCACAGGGAGTGTGTTGATAAAACATAGCGAGGTGAGAGGATTTTGTGCAAGTCCTGGTGATAACAGAATTATCCGGGGGCATTAATTTTGCTTTAGGTCTTCCAGTGAGAAAGTGGTTTGCTCTCAGAGTGGAGAAGACTTGCCAAACAAGAAGGCAGTGTTTTGAAGCGGGTTTAGTCTCTCTTAAATCCAGTGGAGTTTCACCTGGCTTTCTTTGAAACATCCCTACTGAAATGGTTCCCTTTGAGGCAAGTGCAAAGTCCTGCACAATTTGTGCTGACGAGGAGTTGGGAGGCTGATGAGGTTTAAAGAAACGTTCTGGAAAAATGATGCAGAACAATCCCACATAACTGCTGTTTGGCCTCTGCAAGCTTTCGTGTCTTTTATCATCTTCCAATTGTATTTAAAGTCACGAATGCTCTCTTAAAGAGAAATCCCCATGAGGAGAATACATAAATAAGGTAAGTAGGTGCTTGGAGAGGCCGTTTGAAAGTGTGTATCGGTGTTTTAAGAGCCCTGTGAAAATTTAAGGAGGAGATGGGGAGGAGGGTTGTCTTCCTCCAAAACAAAGGATTGAGGGATTGTTATCTGTCTGAATATCATCTCAGAGATTGCTTGTCATGCTAAAAGTTGGTCTTGGATGTGTTTTAGACTCTGCATGCAACAGTGCTCCTGGATCTGGTCCCAGCTCTCCAAACAACAGCTCCAATAACATCAGCACTGAGAATGGAATTACAGGATCAGTCACGAGTATTCAGGCGGAGGTACAGAGCCCTTCCTTTCTCTGAGTTTAACACTTGGGTTTCTAATCAGATTGCACAGAGGTTTAGGTGTTGGGGCGCACAGACGGGCGTGTGGAACACGGCAAACCCCAGATCATGACTTGGAGCAGACTTGGGGAATTACCTCTCGGGCTGGGCTGACAGGATGCATTACCTGTTCATTAAATCCAGTTTGAACCAGCTCAGGAGCTGCCTGTGGTGACTTGTGCTGGTTTTATTCTGAGTGGAGGGTAAAAATAGAGTGATTTGACAAGGTAAAACACGACGAGCATTTCCTGGTCAAGCACAAGGGTTTTAACATATCGGGCATCTGTTCTCATATATTGTATGTAGGGTGATCTTGCTCACAGGAGGTTGCTATGAGTATGGCCAAAGCAGAGCTGGATTAAACGGATTGAACTTTTTCTTCCCCATTTAGGGTTGAAAGTGTGTTGCCAGATACCGTGTGCTGAGGTTTGCAATCCCATAAGCTCCCACCATCACTTGAGGCATCTGCTGTCAGAGGCAGGGTGTTGGGCTGGGTAGAAGGGCTGGATTCAACACAACACTGTGTTTGGTCTTACTGAAGCCCACCTTTTCCTAAAGGGATATTATGGGGTGTAGGCCATGTTAACTGGCCCGCACTACAGGCCTTAGAAAACCAGGGTGGCTGTGTCACGCCATTGGGGCATTTCTTTTTATGCAGCTTGCCCTCAGTTGTTCTCCCTAATGAATATAGCATCTGCCTTACAAATTTTCCTTTTATTTTTATTCCTAATGCAGTGGGGAGGTGGTTGAGCCACCATCCCTGGATGTGGTGCTCAGGGATGTGATACAGAGGAGGGTTGTTAGAGTTAGGGTAATATGGTTAGGTCATGGTTGGACTTGATGGTCTTTAAGATCTTTTCCAACCTGAGTGATTCTATGATTTCATACAGGGAATATGCATCCCACTCTGTATTCTCCCCTGATGACTTATCCAAAACTTGTCTTCATCCACTCTACTGCAGATCTTAAAGGATTAAGTCGAGTACTGTGAAGGCTGAGCAGTCTAAGTTAGTCTTAGCTTGGCCCTGGAAACTGGTGGTGTTCTGACCAAATGTGGTTTTTTAGATGCACTCTGTTTAGTAATTTGGAGCAGATCTCAGAAAAGATGTTATGAGTGGGGTTGTTGGTTGGGTTTGTGAAACTGAAGGCTGGCTGAACAGCAGGCACTTCCTAGGTATGTAGCTGTTAGCCCCAGGAGGATATGAGTGCTCATCTACCAGCTTTGCTGATGCAGGAGCTGTCAATCTTATCTGTACTTAGCAAACTGCAAGCCTTTGAGCATCAAAGGCCACCACCTTCCCTTCACCTCTTTTTGCAGCTGTATTGCAGTGGCTAATTCACATCAATACCACTGCATGGGAGGAAGGAAGCACCTTGAGCTAAAATTTTTAAAAGAACAACATGTCATGTATCATTTTCTTATACAAAAAGCAGGAAGAAAATGTAGTTGTTAATCTCCCTGAACAGAATGCGTGGGGTGTTTTCACCTTTTCCTTTTTTTTTCTTTTTTTTTCTTTTTTTAATAATGAATATATAGCATACGAAAGATTGTGCAGTTCTAATGTAAAAGCTGACCAGGACTGCATAAAGTGTATTGGATCACTGCCATCATAGAACAGAATAAAGTATAAATCAATGTGTGATGGCAAACAGGACGTCGATAACCCATCGCACAAATTGTTCTCCCAGCATTTCAGGCATACTTGAATGGCTTAGCTAAGTGTCCTAGTTCCTGGCATCAGTTTGGGGGAAAATGGCCCTGCATTTTGTGTTGCGTGATCCTTTTGCCTGGAGAGGTTTATTTGGGAAGAACTGGATGTGGCAGGGTTTTGGTTTCTTTTGAATCCTCTTAGGTGTAAGAAATACTCCCTAGCAGCCTAGGAGATTTATTTGATACCAGCTGACCAGGCTTGCATTATGTTCCCACTTTTGTGTAGAATATTTGTTGAAATGCCTCTGAGAAATTAATGTTGGCAGCCTTCTGTTCTGTGCTTACCTTTATTTTCTAATTTTAAGTGAGAAGTGTGCCCCTCTGCTTGTTAGTTTGCTAGGTCACCTCTTGAACCATTCCAGGTATGTTGGAATGTGGTGTTGGACTTCATTACTTCATATGGACTTCATTGGCAGTTTCAAGTGCTTGCCTTCCAAATAGAAAGACTCAAGCTCTCTGCCTCCTTTAAAAAAGACAGTGCCTATTTTTAAATAATGTTTTTTAGGTCTGAAGTTTTTTTCTTTGCCTTGGAAAGGTACGTGATATTCATTGCCATTATAGCTGGTAGGAGCCTATAAAAAGTATTCGATTGCAGGGGAAAATTGTGCATGCTGAAATTGCTCTCTTCTGTGCAATTCTAACATTGTTTGTGTACAATCCAGAGATGGGATTTGTATATTTAAAGTGATGATAATGCTGCTAAATATCTTGTGCTTATGGTGTCGAGCTGCTGTTTTTCTCATCGTTGTTTTTAAAACAAATCCCCAGGAGATGGTTTGAGGCGCAACTGCACTTTATCGATTGTTCAAGGAGAAAATGGATGTTGGTTTATTTCGTTTACGGTATCAGTAAAATATTTCATTACTCTGCTGGCAGTAACTATCTTGCTCTCAACATGGCGTGCTAACATTTTGTGTTATTTAAATTAAAGGCAAATTGCCAGTAGTGTTCAGAATTACTCAAAAAAATGAGCGTGTGGGTATGCACAACCATACGCCCTTAGCAGGTACCATTCAACAGCAAAATGCTCCTTTCCAATTTCCTCCTTTGTGGCAGCAAATTTGTAACCGAGATCTTAAAAGCAGATTTACTTTTTAATGTATTTCCCATAAGCTTGACTGACATTAATGAAGGCACAATAAGACAAAGGGAAATAAAAAATTCACTCTGCAGGTGAAATTTTGCACAGTATCGTATGAAAGCTAAGCAGCTTTGCTTTGGATGTATGGAATTCAGACCTGGTTGGACGCCGGGACGAGGGGCTGCAGGTCTGTGGCACAGCAAAGATTGCATCTGCAAGCCCAGCCCAGCATCACATAAAGGTGAACTCACACAGTCGTGGGAAGGTTTGCTCTTCCTGCATGGGCATCTCTAACCCCAGCTCACAGAGTTGGGCTCTCCTATTGGAGATATCAGCTGGCCCACCAGAATCTCTGTGAACCAAGGAGGCAGGACTGCTTCTGAAGGTTGCTGTGCATTATTTGTTTTTCAGTATTTTTTCTTATTTTAGTGCTCTTTTTTTCCCCCCTGGTGGTCGCTGCAGTGATGTTACTCACCACGTTTCACCTTTTGAGGAGAAAAACAGGTTTTTGTTACCCAGAGACTGGCCCAGTCTTGCAATCAAGGAAGTAACCTGCCAAGTCCCATTTCCTGACATAACTATTTAGGTCTGAAATGTATAAATCCGTTATCCAGATCTCTTATACTATGGGAACAATGTGTGTCATTGTAACATACCAGATTAATCATTATTACTTTTTTTCCACAGCAGCAACTGAGATAAAACGATAGAAATTCCATAGAAAATCTTCCTCAAATCTAAAGGCTGTTTGATTTAAGCTGTTTATTTAAGTTCTACTGAAGCTGATTTAAGTGAACGGAACACTCGTTGCTTAATAGAAAAATCAGGCGGTTTAAAATAATGTAATTTTTATAATGGGCTTTCTACCAACTATTTCAAATCAATCTCATTTTGTAATTAGGCATTTCTGCTTAAGTGTTCCTGCTTTAAATGGCCGCAAGGTAATTCAGTAAATCTCACATTTCATCCTGAAAATCGGGGAATAGCAACATAAAAAGGCTCTTTGATGAAATTTTGAAGTCTGATTTAAGCTAAAGCACACTGGTAAATAGAATAAATTGTCTGTGATTTGCTAAAGAGAACAACCACCAGAGTAATGCCTGTTTTATTGTTACGGTAATCTGTTGTGGCTTTAGAAGGGCAAACACTCTATAGAAAGAGAAGTAAGGCTGGATCTGAAGCTCCCTCTTTCAGTATCCTCAGTGTTAGAAGTGACATTTCCTGCTCTGTACTCTCCTGATGGGCCCTCAGCTCCTGTGCAGTGTCCTCCCCCCCATCGGTGGTGCAGTCTCACTGGGACAGTGTTCTTCATTTTGTTTGCAGACCAGCCTGGCTCACCGACTGGTGAATCGTGAAGGCTCTGTAACACAGCTTCCACTCTACACATCTCCTTCTTTGCCCAACATCACACTAGGACTGCCTGCCACTGGCCCTTCCAGCGTAAGTGATGGGGAATGCGGGCTTTGCATTGGTGCTTCGTTTCTCCTTTAACCCACCCTGACACCGCCTGTGCGTTCGCAGGGAGGATCAGCACAGCAGGATGCTGAGAGACTTGCTATCCCAGCCTTGCAGCAGCGCATCTCTTTATTTCCTGGCACCCACCTCACTCCCTACTTGAGCACTACAACGTTGGAAAGAGATGGGGGAACAGCACACAACCCTCTTCTGCAGCACATGGTCTTACTGGAACAGCCAACTGCACAAACTCCCTTAGTCACAGGTGAGCACGTGGTAGATAATGTGCAGAGCCTGACATGCAGGGTCTTGACCGTTATCTATGTGTTTTGTTGGTTTAACTTACAAATTTGTAGGCTCTCCAGTGTATACAGTGAATACATTTCCAGCTAGGGTAACCACACCATCCAGAGGCAGGAGGAAGATGCCTTGTCAGTTTGGCAAAAGGAAATTAAATAGCATTAACTTGCTATTTCTGCTTTTCTTATGCACGTAACAACTGTAAGAATATCGTTCTAGCCACTGTGAAGAGGCAACAAAAATGCTGTGTCTTGTGATTACCCTTCCTGTTTATCACTGATGGTTTCTGTTCCATGTCTAACAGAAGCACTCATTTACAAAATCACAGATTAAAATACTGGCTTTTTATCATTATTACAAATGGCAAAAACGTGGCAAAACCAACTGCGTTCAAACAGATTGTATTTGTTTGTATATGTTACATTTGCAGTATGCTAATTGCTTTGAATCACTCCCTGTGTCATGTTTTCAGCATTAAATACCTGTGGGAAGGCGTATTTCTATAAATAGGGTTGATTCAAAGCAATATTTCCCAGTAGGACTCGTTTCTGTTTTACAGTAGTACTGGGACAAAGGATTTTCTGCTTAAGTTACAGACGTGTTGATTTTTAATTTCTTCATTCCATTTCTAATGGAAAATTTCTTGGGTGGTGAGGCCCTGACAGAGACTGCCCAGAAAAGCTGTGGCTGCCCCATCCATGGCAGTGCTCAGAGCCAGGCTGGATGGGGCTTTGGGCAGCTTAAAGGTGTCCCTGCCTATAGCAGGGGTTGGGGCTGGGTGGGCTATGAAGGTCCTTTCCAAGACAAAAGATCCTGTGTTTCTCGGAAACTACTGAGAGATGTTGATTGCTGAAACATTACAGCACTGCATTTGAATCGTGTCTGGTTTGGAATTCGAATTCCAAGAATATACATGGGGTTGTGATAAGCTTATAAGCATGTACATATGGAGAATCTGAGACACAGAGTGTGGCGTTAAACCAGCACCCTCCGAGCTGTGAGAGTGCTGTGTGCAGATTCCCTGAGCCTTAATGTAGTTTTCTCTTGCATTCCGTCATAGTTGTTACGATGTGATGTTGTGCCCAGAGTCATGACACGTCTCTTCACCAGTTGTTCTTTGATTGAGGACTGCTGATGAAGAGTCATTGCAAAAGACTTTTTCTCTTATCATATCACCAGAACTTTTCTCCATTCGTACAGGTATTTCCATTAAAGAGCTCATAGGGAGCGCTGTTCTGTTTCCTATTCCACCTCTCTCAAAGCTTCCATCTGTTTACAGTCTATTATGTGTATTCCTTCTAGTCCACCTGCAGTGTGTGGTGTTTTTAGAGCAAGTACAACTTGTAACAAACTGACACCAAGGAGAAATATTCACTATACAGCAGAGCAGCAACAAGAAGCACACGCTCCAGATGCAGCAGCTGAAACAGAGCAAGCTAACACGTGGTCTCGAAAGCCCTAAGTGGACTGGTTGCCAGACTACAGTTAGTACTTACAACTTCCTTGGAAGCAAAGTGGAGTTATTAGTATTCTGTTGGTAGCCTTCAGCTGTGGAGATAGTCTCCTGACTACTGCAAAATTATCCAGCACACAGCATGCTGGCTCCGTGCAGTTAGACGTGGGGATTCGGGGAAGCTAAGAGTCTCTGCTGGACAGTGGTGTGCTGATTTTATGAGCTTGGTATGGGTTTTGCAAATCTAATTTCTGGATTTTAGCTGGAGCACGGTAAGTGGTTTACCTTGCATAGAAAGTGGGAATAGAATCTAGGCAGTATGATTGTATCCCCCACTAGAGCAGATCTGGCATTGCTCCTGCACCCTGCCAGATTGACATGTATGTACTGAGCAGGACCAATGTGTCTTCCTTGGAAACCTTCGCAGGAGGACTTCGTTATTCACTTGGAGACAAGTAGTCTTCCAAGATATCCTGTAGAGTCATGAAAGATCCCTTCCTCAACTGTCTAACATGGACTTTGCTGCAAGGAAGATGGACACATCCTTTCAAATCATTCATATATTCACACACACGTATATTTATGTATGTATATACACGCACACACACAGTTATAAAATAAGATACTCTTTTAAACCATTCTCTTCAGAAAAGTAAAGGGCAAACTGGCCCAAGAAAAGAGGCTTCTAAATGAATTGGTTTCCTCCATGTAGGGCAGTTCTGTAAATTAACAGGACAAGGAGGCGTTGTCCTGGGCCAGAAGCTTGCAGGTGTTTCTGAACTGCTTCATTCAGCTGGCTGCAGACTTCTGTGCAGCTTTGCTCTTTTTTTCAACTTCTCCAAGCCTAGAACCAGGTCTCAGTGTTACTATTCGAGCAGTTTTTACTGTTTTATACAATGAGGTACTTTTTTTCCCAGAACCAGGTACAGCCTTATCCACGTCAGGGAGGTGACCATTCACACTAGTTATGACTTTCTGTCCCAAGGTGTAGCTTGCTTGCAAAGACTTACCCTCAGCAACTCCACCCTTGGGTTTGGCGTTGTGCTTTCTAAGAAGCACATAAAGGTATGTCTTACAAGAGCAGAGCAACAACTGGCTTACCAAGAAAAAAAAGAAGACAGTTCCTGCAGGTATGCCCTTACAAGAGCTCAGATATGTTTCACGTGGTAGTCATCCAAATTTCCCAGGGCGTATGAGTAACCCATGACATCCCAAAAAATAGCCTTGTGTTTTAGTTAAGTTACTAGCATGAATATACAGGACAGGGATGGAAATCTTTTTAACACTTTATCGTCTAAATTAACCTGTTTCTAAAGAAATAATGATACCTCTTGGCTCTCAAATTCCTGAAATGCATTCATGTTTTTCCAAAGCAAACACAGTCAGCAGTTCATCGCATGAATGTCTACATCCTTAGTCACTTCCACAGAGCAGTTATAGCACCACCATGGGCTTCCCTACATGATCTAGAGAGAGAACCAGCTCCATCATCAGCCATCGTCCTTCAGCACGTCTGAGAGCATTCTCTAAAGCAGAGCTGCTGTGTGCTGCAGGGCGGCAGCAAAGGTTGGTGCTGTCCTAGAAATGAAGCTGGGGTGACTTGCTGTACCAAGGCAAGTCGTTAGACTTCAGCTTCTCCTCAAAGCCATCACTGTGCATCTGATTGATGTCATCCACTGAGTGATAGGAGGGTCTGCAAGGTATTGCTGAATTTATGAAATATTGTCCAGGGTCTCTGAGTAAGCAGGCAAGCAAAGAATTTAAAAGTGTTATTCCATCCAGTGGTCATTAACGGTTATCTGTTCCCTTCTAAGGATACTTCAGCTGTAAATGGTGAGGTGGCTGGTTTTAACGTTATATGTTGTTGTCACCATCAGTGTTACTCAACAGCCGTTTTCTCCCTTCCTTTCTTCTTCCTTTTTTTCTTCTCTGCTGTTTTTTCCTCCATATTATCTTCAGACTGGTATCTTTCAGGACTGCCCCTCCATGCACAGTCTCTGGTTGGTGGAGAACGGGTCTCCCCTTCAATACACAAACTCCGGCAGCATCGCCCACTGGGGCGCACGCAGTCTGCTCCCCTTCCCCAGAACGCCCAAGCCCTCCAGCAGTTAGTGATCCAGCAGCAGCACCAGCAGTTCTTGGAGAAACACAAACAGCAATTCCAGCAACAACAACTGCACATCAACAAGGTAGGCACAACGCTTTTAAAGGCTCTCTCCTCACGTGGCATCAACTCGAGCAGTAGCCAGCACTTTGATGGTTTCTTGCGTTGTAACGTACGTGGTGTCTGACTCCATAACCAATTGGCCTTCATCTTTGAGCCTCTTTTTCATGATTTTGAGAAATACATCAACAAGGATGGGGGCATGCATCACCGCTCTGAGGATCGATGCCTCCCTTGCAAGCAGTGGGAAGCAGTATGATTGGAACTTTGCAGTAATACTTTTTAAAGCTGTCATTGTTTCTGTTCTTCCACATCTAGATCTTTGTCAGTTTTGTAGCAGAGAAGTTAAAAAGCTGTCAGGTAATATGGGAAAAATAACTGTTGTGTGTACGTTTGGTGTGAACAGGAGAAGGAGCGGTAATATGAATTTAAGAGAAAGCAGAGAGATTTCAGACATGACAAAACTAGAAAATGACTGAAAGGGAAGACTTCCAGACACACTGAGGCGTTTTTCACTGAGAAAAGAGAGAAGCTGTTCCCATCTCCAGTTTAGATTCTCTCAACTCTGTCCCTGTGTAAAACATGACAGGTTTCTATCCATTTCTTCTGAAAATGAGGGCTGTGTTGCTGTACATCCTGCAGAGATTGTTTTGGAGATTAATTAGAAGTGATTCAAAAATTACTTTGAAGAAAGAAAGCTCTACGTTTAATATCTCGCTTTCTGTGTATCACTTAGGCAACATCAGGTGAACACTGCAGAACACTTTGCCAGCGTGCAAGTTTTGCAGCTGTTCTGCAGCCCCAACTTGGGCATCCCAATGTTATGGATAAAGCTCAAACAGAAGCTGCTCTAGGGTGATTGCTTGGGCATGCATGTAAAAAGACAACATCTGTCCTGGTGCTGTAGCCCATTGGAGGGTATAGCTTGCTTTCTAAGGGTGAGATCTGATCACCAGTGATAAGGATGGAGCTGTGCCAGCTGGCCCCAGCTGAGATATTGTCAGAAGACAAAGTCTGTTGATAGACTTACAGTGTAAAAAACCTGTGAGGAAAGGGGGAAATAAGCAGCACGATATTTTTCTGGCTCTTTCATTGGTGCTGGTTCATTTCCAAGAAAGCATGGCTTTCTTTACAAATAGGCTTCGGGCTCAGGGAGACGAGTCAGACAGCAGACGTACACCTTTTGGGGTTGCTGCAGTTTAATTTATGGTGGAGATTTCTCCAAATATTTCCACTGTTCTGTCGTATGAGAAAACAGAACTACTGAGAGCTGGGTGAAAAAACCAGCAGAAAACAAGTTTCCAGTGAGGAGAAAGCAACAATTTAAAGAAAGCTCCCCCTGCCCCCCAAAGTGCTGTTTACGGACTGGAGCGAAGGCAGGATGATTACACAAGCTGCTGACGTCAGTCGTGTACTTCTGGATGGTGGCCATCGTGCACTGCGTGTGCCAGCCCTGGGCTCGGCTTGGCCCCACACACCAGGCTGCTGGGAGCTGCTGTCGCCAGAGAAGTTTCCCTTCCCTCCCTCCTGACACGCTCCGTGCAGCAGACGTTCGGTCTCGGGGCGCCAGGTAGGGTTTCTTTGTTAGGAAGTCCATTTCAGTGGTTTGTTTGTTTTAGTTTTCCAGCGTTCCCATTGCCAGCGCTTGCAAGTGTCCAAAGGCTCGCTGTGACGTACCTCCCCAACTCATGCAGCCTTTCACTCGGACCTCCCAGAAGCTGCAGAGCGTGCCGTTGGAGAAGCCTGAATTTCAGCTTTGTTAGCCTGGGGATGCAGCACATCTACGGGGGGAGCGCAGTTAAACCCATCACACGGGCAGTTTCCATGTGTTTTGATTTATAGAAGCAAGGAGTTAACAGCGTTTCGGTGCTCGCTCTGTATGTGTGTGGCAAATTTATCCCGTGGGACAGCATCCAAGTGCTGACACGGAAGAAGACTTTTCCCAGACACACGGATATTTTAAGACCCTTGTGTGCAGGAGCGTGAGGGCACAACTAAAAATAATGTAATAGATTGCTGCCTTTTAATTATTAGCAGAACTGATGGTGCTGTCTGTTCGGGTTGGGTTATAGTTCCTGTAAATAACATGACTGTTTTCAATTGCTTGTGATTTTTTAAGATTTTGGCCTTAAACTTTCCCTGTTTGGTATCTGCGTCGGATTAGATTTTAGCTAAAACAAGTCTTGTTGTTTCCAAAGGGGCAGCTAAGGAAAATAGGTAGTTTTGCTCCCTGATAATAAGAGTAAGAATGATCACCTAGGGGATTCTGCTGTAAAGCCTTGGTGCTTGAGGCTATGGAGCAGTAACCTGGAATTTGACAGACGTATGGGGGCTGCACGCTCAGTGTTCATGTTGTCACCTGGTGGTGACATTTCTGTTTGCTTTGAGGGAAAATAAAGCACACACAACTCCCCCAAAAACACCGTTCCCTTAAAAATGGAGACAAATGGAGGGCAGACAAGGAGCAACAAGGGATGGCTGGAAGGGGTAAAGGGCTGCTGCAGACCTGGCTTTCCCTGATGCTGCCCAGCCCTGTGCTCTGCCTGGGCTGCTTGTTGAGTGGCATAGAGCAGCTCCTCTCCTTTCCCTCAGTCAAGCTGCTGTGAGTTTGAGTGCAGTAACATTTGCAGGGATGATCGTGCCCCCAGTCCATACAGAGGTTCACCAGTTCCTTCTTCAGAGCCAGGGGTTGGTTCAGTAGAGAAGATTCTGGATGAGATACTGGATGACTCCTTGTTAACTGAGCTCTGTGCAACCTTTGATCTGAATGAGGCATGAGCCCTGGAACAGTAAATACTAAACAAGCCTGAAAGAAACCAACAAAAAAAAGCTACACATTAACACAGGTGCATTGGAGAAATGACCTTAAATTGCACTAGCAACACACGCCTGTGTTTCCCACCTTTTTTGCGTGTTTAACATTCAAACACTCATTGGGAATATTTGTGGGTTGTTTTTCATGGTCGGAGGAGCTTTGCTGGGGGTGAGGAATTGTTGTTTTGCTGTGAAGTAAATATATACAATGGTCCTGGCAGCATTTCATCTTCAGTAACAGTCATTTCTCTGCGGGCCTCGGTCTCTTTTAAGACACAATTTTAGCCTTTTTTATGTGTGAGAGGGAAGCAGTGTGTTGCTTACAGATCTCTGTGTCATTGGAGGTTGGCATCAGAGGGTATTTTTGTCGTGCCAGCCTTCTGGAGCCTGGAGAAGCAGGATAGTGTTCTCTGAGTGTTCTGAGTTAAAAGAATAGCTTTGCAGCACGATGGATCTTGAAGCAGCCATTCCCTTTCTGAAGAGAAAAATGCAAGTGCCAGAAGGCTCAACTTTTTGCTTTTCTGTAGTGAAGATGAGTGTTTTGGCATTAGTCCACCGAATGTATAATTCACGAAGCCTTCATAGATCAGATAATCTCCCTTTTAGTCCTGAATTGTACTGTTAAGCAGATTAACACAGAGCTTCTGTGGTCAAATTATGGTTCTCCCGGGTAAACCCCGTTTTTAGCACACTGGAAGGAGCAGTGTTTCTCCAGCTGTGGCGTATACATGGCAATGTATATATGCCAGACTACAGTGCCTTGACTTGTCTGTGGTGCAGCAGCGTTGGGTGGGTACGTTTTTACTAACACCTAGAATTTAACCTTGCTATTTCCTGCATTTTTCTTTTTTGGAACACGTCGGCTGTTTAGCCTCAAGTGACTTCTGGAGTGCTTTTTAATATATAATGTTCAATTTGTAGCGATTGGAAAAATACGCTGTAGATTGTATTGCACAACGTTCAGCTAGGGCTGTTATCCATTGGAAGCCTAAGGAAAACCTGTTTAGGAGTAGTCCCTACTCACTTATCACTCAAACGATTGCACTCTCTTCTCTTTACTTTCAGGCTGATGGATAAAGTAAGAAGGAGTTTTCATCTTCGTCAAGAAATGTGCCTGTTGCTGCATACATGCTGTTAAGGGGTTTTGCCAGGAGCCGTTGCTCTGTGGGCTGTTGTTGCAAAGCTCGACACACCTGATATAATCAAGTCCATAATCCCAATTATTTGGGGGAGGGAGGAAAGAAAACAGCTTCTGCTGTTGCCAAAGCATTTTTTTTCTTGCTTCCCTTCCTGTTCTCCTCCCAGACAGTCCCCGTTCTTTGGCTTGTTGCAGCTCAGTCGTTCCCTCTTGCCTAGGCACAGAGGTGAGCAGGCTGGTGGTCCTTCCAGCAGGTAGGCTGCTTCCAGCAGGTGGTGTTCTTGCTGTCTCATCACTTGACAGGATAAAAAAAAAAAAAGGAAATAAATTTTTCTTGGTTTCAGCCACTGCAGAACATTCTGCCAGCTGCCTGCATCGAGGCCTGTGCCCAGTGCTGCCTCTCCCCATTGTTCCATATCATCTCTTCTCTTTAGCCTATGAAAATAAAAACTAGACTTTCCCATTCTTCAGGGGAATACCTTGTGTGGGAAGAGTCAACCTTGATAGCCAGAAGAGGAGAGCTTGTGTTGCCAGTTTTGAGTGGTTAATTTGAGCCCTCAGCACTGTATTTGCTCCTCCAAAATCTTGTGTATGTGCCTGCTCCTCGCGAGATGCTTTGTGCCTCCCTGCTGGTGCTTCCCTTTTCCTTGAGCATCCCTGCTGCTAGTCGCTCCACTGCCTCTCAGTTTTCAATTCCTAGCTATATCCTTAACTCGAGTGACATTTTTTTTGCTTAGGATGCTTATAAGCTGATCCCTTATTGTCGCTTCATCTTCTCATTTTTACCAAAGCTGCCTCTCCAGCTCTCCAGAGTTGTTCTTCCTTCCTTCCTCTTTCATCTTCCAGCAGAGGAAGGAAAGGGAGGTTTCCTTTTCTCTCTTCCTCTGCGTGATTGATGTTAGCAGTGAAGGAGAGTGGGGTCCCAGCTGGTAACATCCACTGTTCCTCCCCATTACCCAAACAAGGAGGCTGCTCCGTCCCACTGGATATGCTCTGCCATTCCAAGCACAGAAAAGGGCTTGTTCTCAACAGTAATGTTGTCTGATCTGCCTTTCAGCATCTTCCTATCTATGCAAAGTTGGCCCACTCTACTTATCTAGCAAAGTGGAATGGGCTTTTGGCACGTTGTCAAGCATGATCTCTATGAGCTTGTTCTACCTGTAGATAACCCTGAATGGGTTGTATGGAACTGTGACAGTTTATCCTGAAGTTCAAAGGTGTGTGTGGTGCTTTCAGCCCCCAACCCATGTCCTGTACACGCCAGTCTGTCTGGCAGCCATGAGTATTCTGAGGACATGACTGATGTATTCCCTTCAGCAGGTATGCTGTATTCCAAAAAAACTGTTGTTAATCTGGTTTTTGAAAGCAGCCCTGTCAGTGATTCTTAGTTCTTCTAACTTTTCAGTAACTACAATGAGGAGAAACACCAGGTTCCTTTGTTGCTCTCAGAAACTGGCAGAGATCTTGAGATCTTCAAGTTTTACCTACAGTCATGCCCTGCTCTGTCAGCCTTTCATTTCTGAAAGCCTTTTATTTGTGTAGGATCAGAAATTTCTTCTGTAACTGCTTATCTTCTAAGGGACAGATTCAGAGGTGCACAGTTTAATCAGAGATTTCCAATAGGAAGCTTTGCTATAGAGCCTCATTGAAATGCTTCATCTCTGCATGTACTTCCCAAGGAGCTCTTCATCTGCCTCTTAGCATCAGAAAAGATAACGAGAAGCAATAGATACAGAAGTATGTAGTAGATACAACAGGTGCCCAGTGAAATTTTACTAACAAAGAACAGAGCCTCTTTTTAAAAATTTTCTATATGAAGCATTCCATGGAAAAATGAATAATTCTGTTTATTTCTTAATAATGCACGTGAATTGAGTTGTTACTTCTGTACTGAAGTAGTTATCCAAGAGTAGAGAGGCAGTGCCTTTCACTGTTTTATGGTGGCAGTGTGTCATTGCCAGAGGTGACAGTGTTTAAAAATAGAGGAATAACCTCACTGCAAAAGGATATGAAAGAGCTAAGTAAAGGGAAGGGGTTGTTTATGGTTCACTGCGTAATTGTTTACTATTTAAGATACATCTGTGACCATTTTAAATGCTCTCTTAACTTTATATTCATTCCCCTGCACTTAGATCACCATAGCTTTTCTTCAGTCGACATCTTGGTGTTGAGCATGTGTCCATAGGATTAGAAAAAAAGGAGGATTTTCAAGTCATTTTTAGTCATTTTATGGGCCTGGGGGGCGTGCAGCATTGTGAATGATGTGAATGATGTTTAGCAGTACTTCCTATGCAGAATTGTCCTTGAAGAAGAATTGGTTTGCAGCCGCTGGAGCAAGTGACATACCGACAGACTCACTTTATATCAGGACAGCAAACAGAATGTTTGAAATGACCTTGTCATGGACCACTTGATCTTTCAGCCCGCATTGTAGCGTTTTACAATGTGCTTTTCATTAAATTACTATGTCTTAATGGAATTTGAATAATTTTAAACTTCTAGGGAATTACGCTGCTTCTCATTTCCATTAGATTTGACAGTGACATTGTAAGTTATTTTACCAGCATTTAACTCACCTTGCATAGTTCATAAGTTGAAAAGGTATCAAGTTCAAAGCCTGAGAGCTGCTATCCAAGCAGAAAAAAGTCAATGGTGATTTATGGTGATTAAATTACCTTTAAGCCAGATTATATTCATCAAGCCTCGGTGAGCTTAAAGAAAACTGATTGAAGAACTACCTTTAGCTTAACGTGGCTAAGCTGTGCAGAGTGTGTAAATAGCCATGAAACTGGAGAGATGAGGGCTCTGTGGGGAAGAACCCACAAAAATCCTCAAAAGTTATCACAGAATAATTTAGATTTGCAGGTTTCTCTTGGGATCATCTACTCCAAACAGGGTCAGTTAGAGCAGCTTGCCCAAGACCACATCCAACTGGGTTTGCAGTATCTCCAAGGATGGAGACCTCCACAACTGTTCTTGGGCGCTCTGTTCCAGGGCATGACCACACTCACAGCAAAAAAATAAAAAAAAATAAAAAAAGAGTTATATAGTGTTCAAAAAGAAATTCATATGCTTTAATTTCTGTCCAGTGCCTCTTGTTCTGTTGTGTGAGTGAAACACACCAGTGTTTGTCTAGTTTAAATACTGCCAAATCTGGTCTTTCATCCACTGGCTTCTTTGCTCCAAGACTTCCCTGCTGGTCTCAGGGGCGTGTGATACCTGAAAGCCAATCGTAGTGGTGAAGAAGGCATTGAGTATCGTGCCCATGTCCATGTAACCAGGTCCTTTGCTCTCTTTGGCAGTGGGCCCACGTTTTCCCTGATCTTCCTTTTGCCTGTTTCCCATCATATCCCTTGCCAGATTCAATTCCAGGTCAACTTTGGGTTTCCTAGCATCATCCCTGCAAGATCATATGGAAACAGTGTTCTTGTGGGTCACCTGTCACACTGATGTCACACTGCACCAACACTTACTTCAAAGTAGCCCTCACCTACTTCTATCTGATCAGGAAGTCTACAGCAGCTTACCCATTACATAATTACATGAGCACCCATTTTGGTCTGCCTGCTTGTTTTTGATTAACTCCAGACCCATACCAACATGCAGAATTCCATGCATTACTGTTTTTTTCTCAGTGTAAAGGGCCTTCTCCTTACATCCCAACTTGTCCCCCTTAAACAACCAACATCCCTCCATCACAGCACTCCAGTCATTTGTGTTATTCCACCAAATCTCCATGCTTCAGGGGAGCTCACGGTCCTGGAACTGCACAGGTAACTCAGATCTTCCTGTAGTAGTACAGAGGCATTTCAGAGAATCACCCAAGTCTGCTAATTCCCCAGGACAGACCTGAGAGCTTTCCCCCCCAGGCTGTAGTGCAGCCACCTCCTTTATCACATGCCTGTACACAAATGGGTGCCACTTCAGCTGTTTTGTGGATTGCTGTTTTGTTATTTTCTCACACCACTTTATGTCCTTGGCTTGACTACAGTGTCCACAAGTGTCTTAGATGCTTGTTCAGGAATCACTCTCTGCCCTGGCTTTTCTAGGTTAGGCTGACTCTACCAGGTTGCCTAGCCCATTGAGAAAGCTCTATCTAGGTAGGTGGCTTCTATCTCTTCCAAGCAGCTGTTGACTCTCAGAGAGGACTCCGTGGTTATGGAAACTCACTCTTGCCAACAGCAGCCATTCAACCAGTCACTGACCAGTACAAGATTATTGGCTCTTTGTGACTAGGATGGATGGGCTGCACCCACCATACGCATTGGGGATCAGATGAACCCCACAGGGTTTGCCTTATGCTAAGCAAGATGAGGCCCTTCTGCATATTATGCTTCTTTCAGGAGCTGAGATATACAAAACTCAGCAATCTGCAAGTGCTAGAAAGCTCAAGCTCTGCATCCTCATCCTTACAGTGCTCTGATGATAAGGGAAGTTTTGAACCCCATTTCTGTGACACCCTCTGCTGTAGTTATGAACAGTTTGTTGCTGTCCTTAGTGTGATACTTTCAGGCAATTAATCCTTAGTATGGCCTTTTTATGCCTGAATCTTCTTTGAATAGATTTGCTGAAGTTACACGGCAGAGCTTCTCTTCTTACATTTAGGAAAAAAGGCTTAGTTTCAGATTTGAGTCAATGTTCTTCAAAGAATGAGTTACTTTTAAGTAGTCACTCCTGCATGTGTTCAATAACCGTGTTTTGATTTAGCTTTATTAGATTTAAAATCAATATTGCTTTTCATACCAATGACCTAATCCCTGTTAAAGCTCTGCCCTGACAGCTTTCAAAGTTCAGCACTTTTTTTATAAGCTTGTGAAACGGGTACAGTCTGAACTCCTTAAAAGAAAGGACATTAATCTATTTACCTCTGCGGGTTTAAAAATAGTGCACATACATTTTTGCTCCAAATAAAAATCATAAGCAGTTTGAGACCGGGTGCTGAGAATTCTGCATCACTGATCCATTTGCAAAACGCTTGGGCTTGTTGAATTACAGTGAAATTACATTGTTCCCTTTGTTTTAGCAGGCACGTTTGGAGAGGTCTGATTAGAATGATGCTCTTCTTGCAGTTGGTTTCTGTAAAGATGCTGTAAGTTTAGCGTCCTCAGTTTCCTCTTAACTAACTACAAAAGAGCACAAGTTTCGGAGGCGTCTTCAGGGAAAATCCTCACAGTTATTTACAGTAGTTTGTGAAAATTCTTGATAAAATTCATGGGATGATTGCAGAAGAAGCTGGACAAACAGCGAAGCAGAAGCCCTCTGAGAGCATTTGTCTCTCTTATTTTTTCAGGATTGCTGGACATGTTGGTGGTTGTTACGCTATTTGTGAATTCACTAGCATCCGTAGATGAGTAGGCATAAGAGGTTCTGATAGCTTAAGGGGGAAAATCAAGTGCAAACTAAGGGGCCTTCATTACTTAGGATGTAGTATTTCTTTAGTAGCGCTTAATGTTGAGACTAAACTGACCTTTCTGTTGCTTTACTGTTGCTTCAGACCTTGTTTATAAGATAAGAGCTATAGTTCATGATTTCTCTTTTCACGAAACTGACTCAGGAGAGCACAGTAAACTTGACCTGCAGTAAGTTACATTTTACTATCAATTAACCTCCTGGATGTTTGCAGATAATATCAAAACCCAACGAGCCAGCTCGCCAGCATGAAAGCCACCCAGAGGAGACAGAAGAAGAGCTTCGAGAACACCAAGCCCTTTTGGAGGAGCCGTACAGTGACAGGGTGTCGAGCCAAAAGGAGGTCCCAGGGCTGGCCAATATGGTGCAAGTGAAGCAAGAACCCATCGAGAGCGATGAGGAGGAAGCTGAGCCGCAGCAGGAGCTGGAGTCTGGGCAGAGGCAGGCTGAGCAGGAGCTGCTCTTCCGCCAGGTGAGCTCAGAATGCGCTGGGGGCTCCTGGAGCTGAGGTGTTTAGCAGCATCTGGAGTGACAGGTTGAATCTGTGTACGCTATTGTGGATGAAAGTCAAGGAGATAACCAGCCCTCACCTCACAGATACTTACAGCTGCTAGGAGAGGGTGTCAGAAATCTGTTAGTTACAGACCCCAATTCCTGAAAAATAGCTTAAGATTTTCCCAGCCTTTCAATGGCAGTTTGTAATCATCGTATCAAACTTCCCTTTTATGTGTAGAGAATGGGAAGGTTAGTACTAAACTAATTGGACGTACTTGCCTTGTGCTTGCAGACACATCCCTAAGTGTCCCAGAGAGGACAGGACTTGGTGTTTGTGAGGGTGATGATACAAGCCTCTGGGACAGAGGGCGGTGGGAAAAAGCCTTGCAGGAAAGCAGTGTAATTGTTTTACAAAGTAAATCCTTTATTAGCCAAATCCGAAATGGTCACTCTGATTTTTGTGACTACTCCTAACATTTTTTGAGCACTAAATACTATCAGAGAAATTGCTCATGCGAGGGATCCTAGCAGAGGATTTTGTTTTATGATTCTAACATTCTAAAGCAAATTGACAACTGCAGAGGAGGGCTAGATAAGGGTTGGAGTGTCAAAGTGATTTTTTTGGAGAGGATTCCTTCTTCAGCACTGCACATCCCAGAGATCACAGGTGCGCTCCCTTTTGATGGGAAAGACCAGAGGCTTGGGATTAGAAGCATAAAATCCAGTAACCGTGTAGTATGGCATTACCTCCCAATTACGTGGCAGTCTCCCAGAAAACACTGTGGTAGCAGTAACGAGTGAGAAAGTTACAATTCTCTGGAGGGACCTGAAGTGCTCAGCTTGTCATTGCTGCCCTTAGTGCCTGACTGTACCTTGAGCCTCGTGAACCCCTGCACAGCCCCTGCAGCCAAGAACAGATTGCTGAAGCACTGCCAGGGTGTAGCTCTCAGAATAAATCCACAACCCTTGGCTAGGGAAGGCAGACTGGTGCCAGGCTTGCTGTTGTAATGTCTGAATCAGGTGCAAATTGCTTGCTCTGCATAGATGTTTGCATTGAACTGCTTGCTGCTGTCTCCCTGGCACTGCAGGGCTGGCTTGTGGGCCCCACATGTCACTGCCTGCAGCTCAGGGACATCTTCAGTCCCAAGTTGAGGAGCATTCTCTTCATAACGGTGCTGCCTTGAGGGGTTGATGCCATTGCCAACCATGCTTGTGCAAAGCAATCTCCTAGATTTATGCAATCACATGTAGGCCTCGTTTCTCTAGTAAGAATGAATAAATGAACATGATGTGAAGTGCTGCTGATGTTGGACCTTCTGTGAGGCTACCTTCAGTAGCTACCTGCTTCTCTTCCCCACAGCAAGCCCTCCTGTTGGAGCAGCAGCGCATTCACCAGCTGAGAAACTACCAGGCATCGCTGGAGGCAGCTGGGATGCCAGTCTCCTTTGGAGGCCATCGGCCCCTGTCCCGTGCACAGTCCTCACCCGCCTCGGCCACCTTCCCTATGTCCGTACAGGAGCCACCCACTAAGCCAAGGTTCACTACAGGTAATGTTGGAGAGTGCTGGAAACCAGTCGGTGGGGCTGTGGTAGCTGTTCTGCTTCACGTTGTGCTTTTCTGTCCCCTGTCCGAGGGCTGAGTCTCAGCTGGCTGTGAGCTCCGTAACATCCTGTCGTCTTTGAGAATGTGATTGGTCATCCTGTGCCCTGTTGTCCTGCTTTTGCATTCCTTTGAGGGACAGACACCCTGTAGTCCAGACAGAAAACAGTCTGCAAAAATCAATAGAAACATAGCGTGGTACTTTAATTATGTATCTCCAAAAAGAAGAAAAAGAAAAGGGCAAGTCATACACTGTGACAAGGCTGATTTAGGTGCAAGGAGGAGGAAGGCAATGTTACTGACGAAGGACAGTGTGCCAAAGGCAGTATCTGTCGGCTGTATTTTCTGCACCTTCTCCAGTCCCTGCATAATCTCATGCCATAAGTTATCCAGTTTGGGCTTTGTGCCAGACTACCCTTCCTTCCACAGCACTCTGCCTGGGAGTCAGTTGCCTGTGGGTTAGGAAAAGCGAGGCGAGTTGATCATTCCAAGATGTCAGTGTGGAGGAGCAGAGGGAAGAGCACTTTCATACCTGTTCAGTCTTCATCTCAAAACAAAAATTATGAGTGCAATTCTGTATTTGTCTCACGAAAATCAGAAATGCAAAAAGATGTTAAAAAAGATGTTAGTCTCCCCACAAAGATTTAAGGTCAAGAATAGCTATTCTTCCTAAATCAGGCAGGGCTTGTGAGTGCCTTTTTTCCATCCAAATCTTTTCTGTCTATTCATAACAGATAAAAGTAAATTATGTGCAACTTGTCAAAACCCACATTAGGTAATTAGGCAACCTTATTTTGAAGGTTCTGCCTTCTTCCCGAGATGTCGAGCTCTTATTTTGTGAATGAACATTTTGCCATCTGATATATGCCCTGAGGAAAGGAGAAAAAAATGCTGCAGTAAGGGCAACTCATGATCTATCCATTTAATCTTATTTCACCCACTCTTTTTTTGCATCATTAAAATCAGCACTGTGAATTAGATACTGATGGGATAGTGATAGTGATGCATTAAAGCTGGCTTTGTTCTGTAGCTGTTAATTGCTGGGTGGGAGGCATGTGCAATCAGCTCTCTAAAAGTCCAGGTAGTAGCTAATTTTTGAAAATCAGCCTTTCAAGTCTCCATCTGCTGCTAATATTTAAACTTTCAATTTTAGCAAAAATACGTTTCCAGTGTAGCCAGTTACAGCACCAAGATTATTCTAGCTTTTGGCTTTAGCCAGGAGTGTAAAGAAAGGTAATCCTCCAGCTCACAGTCAAACCAAGGTGAAACTTGAGCATCTAACACTCCTAGTCCCAAACCTTGCTCCTTTGAAAACAAATGGAAGCATGGCCCTACTACAGGAGATTATTCATTCTTCTCTCTCTTCCCTTCACCTCCAGTACTTAAGTTGCCTTGTCAATCATGCACAAGACTGAATATACAGTAACATTTCCTACCAGAAGATGTATGTGTCACTCAGATATGTGCCTCTGAATTTCGTTAAAATTACATCAGAATGTGACAGGAAGTACACAGGTCTGGAGAACGATGCTGCATTGGAAGGACACTGGTGGAGTGTTATGATTTGTGTTCCTTATAGGAAAGGTTACAAAAAACGGCCTACATTAAGAAGTAAAAAAAAACCCTGCATTGCTTTTATATGGTGTTGTACATGTATTTAAGCCAGTGCAATGACGTGCACAATGTACAGTCTATTTCACCTGTTAAACTTCCTTTTTATGGCATTTATCCATGTCCAGACTCCAAGGGCTTGATTTTTCCACTGCCTTGCATCTCATGCACGTCTCTTCATTTACAACAGATAGATGGAGGAGGGAAAACACAATTAATTGCTGCCAAGAGAGAAGGTGGTTCTTGGCATTCGCTGGCACTAGTAAATTTGAAGCCCTCTGCACACTCAGGCTGGCAATCTCTTGTTTCCTTCCCTTTTTAATTCCCAGAGAGAGATCTTTCAGACAAGCAGAGTTACTGTATATCCCACATGCATTCTTACCCAGGCAAAGGACTTGTTTAGTTAACCTGCACTATTTGCTGACAGTGACAGGAAAGAGAGCCTACTGCTCTGAGCACAGAAAGGAAAGGCAGCTATCTCAAATGTTGAGCATGTGTGCGCTACTAAGGCTGGTTCTGTTTTCCTGAAGCAGTCTGTAGTCTATCAGTGATTGTGTTTTGGAGGTGGATACTAAAGCTTAATCGCTGGGATTGAACTTTTCTTTGAAAGGCAGGAAATTAAAGCCTTGGGGATTTTTCAAAGCAAGTGATGCCGAAGTGCATTGGGCTTCTTTTTCACTAGGAGAACCCATCTGTTTGATAAGTGGCTGCTTTGGAGATTGATTCCAACACAAATATGTGCTTTGGATTTCGGAGAAGTTAAGATTTGAATTCTTGTGATCATTTGGTGGGAGGGGTGGAAAAACAGGCCTCTTTCAGTGGCCCTAATGAAGCCAGCATGATTACGCTAGACACAAATGTGGCTCCTACAGATCAATTCTTGTCCAACAAACAAAGGGATAGTTCCTCACTTTCACTTTCAGAATACTGTACAGAAAAGGGCTAATGCTTTCTCTGGGCAGAAGTAGGACCAGATAGCCTGTAATTCTGTTCTTGATGTATAATTTGTTTTCCTGTCTCTGCCAGTGACTAGTACCTGAGACTTCAAAGGTAAAGAAAAACAGCAACACGATGTACTTACTACTCAAACATGATGTGTGTTACTGCACATGAAAGTGAAAACAGTGCCCTTCCTGACTTCTGCAAGCAGTTCATTTTGTATCCTGAAGCATGGCATTAAATTTTCCTTCATAGCAGAATATGAAAGAAAGTTAGTTGTTGAACTTGCCCTCACTAGCATGAATAGCCCCCTGACTTTAATGAGTACTTCTGCATGCACTGTTCTACACACTTCAATAGGGCTTCTCAGGTTAGGCCATTAATTTGCATAGCTCCAATTATCCAGTCTCTGATCTCCTCTAAAAACGGCACCACAAATTATTCTGATGTTCTGCTTTAAAGTATTTTTCTTTTCTGATGAAGGCATTTGTTCTCTCCTGTGCAGAGTGATGTAATTATCTGAACCTCAAATCATATGTTTGTTCTGCCAGGAAAGGCGAGTTGGTTGTAGTGTAGTGCTGACCTTTAAAAATGATTGTCGTGTCTGAAAGAGTACTGCTTCCAACATCACTTACTTTAACTCCTAATGGCCAACGTAATTAAATATTTTAAGCTTAAATTATCAAGATTTCCTTTGTGTATATGTCTTCATCTGAGTGTCCACGGCCACAATGAGCAACTTGGAGCAGTTCCCTTCTCTTCGCTGAGAGGTGGCTGACTGCTGTTATCGGTGAATCTTTGGAGAAACTTCATAGCTCATCCAAGCTATATAAACCCTGCTGTAGTGCTGCAGTTCCCATTAACTTCAGAAATAAGGACGAGTAGGCATCCTACCACCACATTTTCCAAAACCTTTTCCTTTAACTCCTTTTTCTATCTTGTATTTAACAGGCTCGGTTAGTAAAATCCATTTTAGATGTACAGATGCATTTTAAACACACCTGCAGCTTTCTGGCATTTGCAGATGTGGATGAAGAGGTGCTGGTTTGTGTGGCTGGGGATCAAGCCCACAGGTGCTTGTGTTTGCTCTCCTCGTTGTGGCACTGAATAAGGTGAGCTGGTAAATGCCGCTGCCTGGTTCTGAGCTGACACCAGGCTCCTCCAAAAAAAACTGGGATTGGAGGATGTCAGGAGAGTGACAGAAGAGTGTAAGACATTGCAAAAATCTGAATTTTCCTTTGTTTTTATCACTGGTTTGATCTGTGTTGCATTCTGCCCTGCCAGTGCTACCCAGGCATGAAACAGAAGCCGCTGATCTGGCCAGATATTGTTTTGTTTGCATAGCTGGGGTTACATCCTGATGGTATTAGAGGAGTTAATATTTAAACCTTAGGAACTTGGGAAAAACACCTTTAAAAAGAAGCACAAATTGCAACACAGACTCTCATACTTAATATTTAAGTAGTGCTGGACCTCTTCCCCAACTGTGCAGTGCACTCAGTATAATTCACTGTCAAGATGTGACGAGTTCCTGAGAAGCCAAAAGATTTGTCAGAATTACAATCTGGGAAACTAAAGACTGCTTAAAAACTACTCACAGCTGCTTGGAAATGCTTGATTCTTCCTCAGATTCTAAGGGCGTGATATTGAGCTAGCCTCAGGCTTAGCTGCAGGATGGAATGTCCTTTCCAGCTTCTAATTCTGCATGTTCCTGTATTGTATTTTACTTTCTCAATTTATGAGTGAATTCCTGGTGCACTCTCTCACCAGTTCTCCATGCAGCATGCTTTCCTCTTGCCCTTCTCTTTGGCCATCCCCAGAGTGCTTCACTTGTTCTGTCTTTTTGTGTTTGCTTGCAGGCTTCTCTGTATGCTGTCCTCACTGCTGGGGAGTGGTATTGCTTTGGTATTTTTTAATTGCTTTTCCAACTAGTCATTATTAGTAGAAACTGTTGATTACACATGACAATATTTTTTCTAAACAGTTCCAAACAGCTGACTTTAAAGCTTTCAGGCTGTGAGTAAATCCCCACGTTTGCTTGCTCTGTAGAAAGTTAAGCTTTGAGCATTGCCAGCAAGAACATCTCCAGCACGGGATTCCAGTTGGACTTGCTGTTCTGTCATTTACCAGTAACCGAGCACTGGCAAGAATTGTGTGTATTCCTACTGTGCTGCAGTACAGCCTGTCTCTGGCAAGGGAATGCAATGCACATGTCAGTGCCTCGAGAAGTTACCATCCTGACCCCTAAAGCAGGATGGTCCTGCTCTGAGTCAAGGGTGTACACAGGCAAGTCAGCAGCGAATTGCTTGCTGCTCATGCTTCTTTTTGCTTAAACTCAAGGTTCATCCTGTCTTAATGTATATGTTCAATATATACATGTGCACTCTTTTGCTTCAAATGTGTAACGTGCAGTTGAAGCCCCTGTAGATGTGTCTGGAAGCCAGAGATGACAGAACTGCTTTCCTTTGTTTAGTATCAGCACTTTACCCAAACCCAGTGCAGTCTCACGTGATCTTGGAAGGCGCCTACATGGAGACCTTTGGGATAGCAAATACTTAGTCAAAGTACCTGACATCCCCTGAAGATGACTTCATTAATTAACCTCAGAGGAAAAGTGAGCAGTTACAGACCTCACACTGGTCTAATTAAACTGGAGGGGTTTTAAGGACAGTTAGCCTTACTGCTGGTCTTCACTTTCTCCTCGGATGGCATTGCAGTGCTTGGCTTTGCCCAGCAGCTCCTGATGGCATCTGATGATGAATCAAACAGGGGAGCCCTTTACAGAGCACTGCGGCACAATCTTATTTAACTGAACTTTGGCTAACCCAGAGCCCATCAATTCACCAGCACTCCATTCCCTTCCTAGAACTGAATGGGTTGTGTTGTTTTGCCTTTTTTCCTTTGTGCTCACCTACAGCCAAGCAAGGAGCTGCCAGGTACCTTCCCTGAGGCACAATAGCTGAGTGTCAGTGCCAGACTTTGCCTCAGAGGGGAGGGCCAAGTTTTGCAGTGGCAGAACATGCCTGCACTCAGTCAGAAGGTGCAATTTCAGCTCCGGTCAGGCCTGCTAGCTGGGGTTTCGTGCCCCGTGTGTATTCAGTCCTCTTTGAACTCCTTGCAGCTGCAGATTGTGCTGTTTATCAATACTTCAGCTGCTCACCTGAGGCTGGCTCAGGTTGGCCTTGCAAGCTGCCCTGGCGCTGCTAGGTCCAGTGGGATTTAGGAGGATCAATGCCTGGCTGAAGGGAGGGGGAGATTGAAACATTTCACTGCGTCTTTTTTGCATAAGGGAAGAAAAATGTTGTGTCACCAGAGTGTGTAGCTAGGGAGGAACTGCTGGCTTTGTTCTGTGAAACACTGGCAGTGAAATTGCAGCTCCTGTTCCAAAACTGCACCCGGGCAGCTCCAGAGCACGAAGCAGTCTCCTACGCTGCTGTCATGCCATAAATAGTTGCAGTGCAAGGGGATTTAGCTAAATACCTGCATATCGTGCTGAATAATTATTCCCAAGTGTGCTCTAATAGTCTTAATTAGCGTGTTGCCAAATAATGTTGATGCGAAGACTTCAGCACATACTATGTTATAAAACATAGTGCCTGCTAACGACTTATTCCTTCTTGTTTTTAATCCCAAGCCCTAGAGTCATTTTAGCAGCAACTATTAAAGTACCCAGCCGACGAGTTTGAAGTCAGTCCCCTTCTAAATCATGTTCCAGCTCTGGCACACTGCACTCATACCAGTGCTGTCATTTGTCACCTCCTTCTGTCACTGTCACAACCTCTGCCTGAAGTGATGGTGGTGACTCTTTCCTGTATCTACTGAGATTTCTAAAGGAGGGGATTGCTGTAGGTTTGGTTCTGTTTCAAAGCAGCTGCCCATCTCCTTTCTTGGCACCTTAGGCTGTCATCTCTTAGAGCTCTGTGGCTCCTGGTGAGACGTGCAAGTATTCAGTTGAATGCAAAGTGCTGTAGACCAAAAGGGAAGGGAAAAAAAAGAAAAAAAGATTTTTTTTCTTCCATATATCTGGCAAAACAGTTTCGTTCAATTAGATAATTTTGTAACTTCTGCTGCAGGCCTTGTCTATGACACCTTGATGCTGAAACATCAGTGTACCTGTGGAAACACAAACAGCCACCCGGAGCATGCGGGGAGGATCCAGAGCATCTGGTCCAGGCTGCAGGAGACAGGTCTCCGTGGCAAGTGCGAGGTAAAATGAGCACCAGCAAGGGGGAAGGGTGGTGGGCCTGGGGGAGAGAGCATCTGGTTTGCATGGTGGGTTGCACTGGTGGATTACAGGCAGCTTTAGGGGCCAGGTTCTGGTTTGGAAAGTAATGTGTGTGTACTGAACCTGCAGCTTGGACTGCTGATTGCTACCTGGATGTACAAACTTTATACTGCATTCCAGCTTTATCATTTTATAGCTCCAGCTGTTGGCAACGTTTGGCCATATGTGGCTTAAATTTAACACCTAGATGACGTTAATGCTTGTGTGTTTGCTTGTCAGGAGTGCTTCTCTAGCAGTCCGATTTCATTGCATTGCAGTGACTGTTAAAATTTTGTGAGATGCTGGAGAAGGCTCTTGCCTGATGTAAACTGTAGAGTTTGCAGTGAAGCTTCTCATGTAACTTTCAGCCCTATTCCCTGTAACCTGGAAGTCCTTATCAACTGTTAGATTTCAAAATGGCCAAATAGAAGAGCAGACATGAAGTCACCATCTCATTTGATATCGCTCCAATCATAACAGGAGCTGTGGAGCAAAAAGTTTATTTCTCAGAGGTTTATTAACTTTTTTTTAATACTCTGGTAATTAATGATCAGCCTACAGTGAAAACACTGTGAAAAGAATGAGGGTAGGTGGATGCAACTAAATGTTGTTCCTTCACGGATGGTTGGAAAAGCAAAGTATGTGAAAGTTGCTAAGATAAAAAGACTAGTGTTTAGAAATTATTATTCATAGCTGGTAGTAATGATGATAAATTAACAGTAGGGTTTGTTCATCAGTTCTCCGAGCATCTGAGGGGTTCAAATCACACTGCAAATATGAGTTGTGTCAGCATCTGTCTGGAAGGATTTTCTGAGCAGTCAAGAAATACATCCACGTGGTGGCAGCATTGCCATTAGATAAAGCTCCCCTGTCATAAGCGTGTTTATCCCTCAGCAGAGTAAGGAAGAACTTCAGAACTGTTTCAGTCTATGGAGACCCGTGTAAGTGAATTCTGGGATTATGGTGTCTGGCAAAATAAACCAAGCACCTCACTGCTGTCTAGCTCCTCTGGTTAGAAGTAGTGTTTAATTCACACTATGGTAATTGCCTTGTCTCCTACAGTTCTGTAGTGTGTGAAGTTCTTCATCCCAAGCAACTGTTGTTTTCCTGAAGTTACTTCAGGTTGGTCTGGCAGTAGGAGCTGGATTTGATGTTCCCCTGCTTCCTACCTGTGTGTCCCTCGTGACCACTGGTGAAATTCAGCTTCATTTTGACTCTTCCCTTCTCTGAAAGCGTTGTAATGCTAATTTCCTACCTGCGATCCTGTGTTTCTTTCTCTGCTGTCTTTCCTAAAGATCTCACCTGCCCTTTCTGGATACCTAGTCCTGTTTTTCTCTCATCAGCTTCCCCGTTCCTTTACACCTATTGTCCCCTACTCCTGCTCATACCCACATTGAAATTTTCTTCTTTATCCAGGCTTTGTGGGCACAGCCTTTCCCTCTCTCTCCATCTCCTCTCTCCCTCCTTGCTTCAGTGTTCTGTACTTGATAGGGTTTTTCCTGCAGCTGCAGACACTCGTTCACCTTCTGTTGTCCTTGACCAAAGTAATTCACTTCCATGTTGCAAAGCAATTTAGTCATTCCCTGTCCTAGTACTAGGTCTGTGGCAACTGCAGCAAGTCAACAGCAGCACCAGGGTTATGGCAATCAGCAGTTTGCCAGGTGTGTACATGCCTTTTCTCCCTCAGCTCCTCTTTTATTGTGTTACATTTTAGCTGGCATTGGTGACACTTCTGTGTGCACTCACTTTATATTCACTGTTGCAGGTCTTGTGCCACAGACATTATGAGCCAGTTAAGTAAGCCCAAGGGCCCGATGTGAAAATTGTTTGTGATTATTTAGTTAATCCATTTATTACAACTCATGTCTGTAAAAGGACAGTTTGAAATTGGAAGTTTCCTTATTCTTGCGTTTCCTCTTGCTTCCTGAACGGCCTTTTGCTGTGGTCTGGTTGTGGGTATAATTTGATTCTGTTAGCAGCAAGTGTTTGATAGAAATGCATTAAAACAGCACCCTGCATAGCACATAATCCTATATACTGTGTATTGATCATGCAGCTCCACTGGGGCCTCCATTCCTCTTCCAGAAGCAATTCAACACTTGGTCCCCACACAACTGCGTGCTCTGTTTTCTCATGCGAGCTTGAGCAATTCTCTGCGTCTGTCACCTGGAAGTTTTCTGTTGGTGGTTCTGTTGTGCACACGCCTCGTGCCGGGGAAGGACTCACAGATAAATATTGTGTTATGCATGCAAAAAAATGCACGCTTTGAAATTTCAGAAATGTGGAAAACCCATTTTCATCAAGCAACCCAGGGGCTCCTGCACAACCTGCCAAGGGCCGAGTTCCTGTCATTTCTCTTGCAGGCAATAGAAGGGATCCAGAAGGGGCATGAATATTTTTAGAACAGAAAAAGCACAGCGCTTCCCGCCCACCCACTCCTCTCATTTTTCAGCAGTGAAACAGATACGTATTTGCTGAAGTTATCCAAAAACCATTTTACATCCAGCTGAGGGGAAGATGTGCAGCAGATTTGCAGTGTGATAGGTAAAAGTCCAACAGGTTTACATGAGTTTAAAGATGACCCTTTGGAGTGAAAGCAGTTGTCCAAGCTTAATGACATCTGTGGCTTTAGAGCACGACTTGTTAAATTAAGTTAGCTTTATAAAATATGGCAATTACTCTGGTGTATGTTCAGAATTTAAAAGCACCAATTATACTAATTGAAGCAATCGCAATAAAACAGGCTCTCCCCCAAACGAGAACCCACAACTGTTGTATAGCATAATCCTCCCAGCCTTCATCAGAAGCACAGGAAATCAATAGGTTTTGTTGTGCGTTTTGGATGTAATCAAACCCTTGGACTGCTCGACCAGGATTGAGAAGAATTAGTTCCTGAGTCAGAGTCTGTCTCTAGGCACATCTTGGCAGCGATCCTGTGCTGTTCAGAGTACGAGCACTGCTGGCTGAAGCCCTCGGGTTAATTGGAGCTGCAGAGGACAGACGTGAAAAATAGAGCTTGGGCTGAGCCATCTGCTGGAGCGGAGATGCACGCAGAGATCCTGACAATGCATGGTGCTTGTGTTTGGCTTGAAGGCACGATCGGTCGCTGCTCCGACACCGCAGAACTGCTGGGCATCAGCTGTGCACCAAAAAATCCTCATTGCAAAGCACTGAGGTGGTGCCGGTGCCTGGGGAAAAGAAAAAGCTTTGTTGCCATTTCATGGCTTTGTGTGGCACAGAGGGAGGGGTGTAGGTGGGACAAGATCTGGTTCGCTGTTTCTCAAGTTTCATGTTCTCCCCTATTGAAACATCATGGGGTGAAAGGGTGGATAAAATGCAAACCTGGCATTTAATGGTTTGAAATGAGGGAAAACTAGCTAAGAAATAGAAGGAAGTGTGTCAAGCAGTGTGAGAGATGTTGTGAACGTCAAGTTCCATGCAGAAGAAGGCACAAATAAAGTGGATAAAGAGTTGCAGAAGGGTTAAGAGTTGTAAAGCGTGGTTCTGACAGCCAGGGAGTTGGTTAGACTATGGGGATGTTAATAAGAGTGAGAAGCTGGATAGAATCATAGAATCGTTTAGGTTGGGAAAGAACCTTAAGACCACAAGTCCAGCCATCCCCAACTGCGAAGTCCACCACTAACCCGTGTCCCTAAGCACCATACCTGCACATCTCTTAAACAGTTCCAGGGATGGGAGCTCCACCATCTCCCTGGGCAGCCTTTTCCAATGCCTGAGCACCCACTCCTTGAATATCCAATTGAAAACTCATCTGGCAAAACGTGAGACCATTTCTTCTCATCCTAAGCACTGCGAAGTCTCAGGACTAACCAAGCATCATGACTGAAAAGGCTAAGAGCTCTTGAAGTGAAGAACTGCTCAAATTTGGAGCACAGACAGCACACTGAGTGACATGTTGTGATAGATTTGGAAACCCATCACCCGCGTCTGAGGAATGCTTTGTTCCTTCTTTAGTCTGAGTGGGAATTGAGTTCGTTTTCTGGGTATCTTTGCATTAGAACTGAGGATCAAGATTTTGACATGTGAGCTGAGAGATAAGAATGGTGCAGAAGCATCTCAGGCACAATCCTTCACAGTCAGTGAATACTTGCTTTTTTCAGTTAGGAGTAGCTTTTTCCTTGCATGCATTTTACTGGAAGCACATAAGAAACTTCTCCGTCCTCTTGCAGCTCCCATTCCATTCATACTGCCAGGGAGGTCCCCGCACCCTGATGTTGAGCACAGACCTTTGATGGGCTTGTAGGGCCACCTCTGTTAACCAGGAGCATCCACAGAGGACCTGGCACCTTACTGCAGTGGGCGGCTGTTCTTGTGCATCCACGGGATGCCAAGAAATACAACAAACTATTTCTGTCTGTCCGCTAAATGTAGCAGCCGAAAATGGGTCAGTACATCTCGTTCAAAGGGAAAGAATTGGCATATGGGCAAAAGGGAAGCTGTAAAAGCCTCTAAGGGTAACTGAGAGAGGCTTACCATGAACAAAAAAGGAAGACAGGATGAAAGCTCAGGGGGGATTTGCCAGATATTTCCATCCCTTCTGGGTCCAGCATTTTTGTGATTATTGCCTCTTTAATGGGATGGTGTATTTTTGCTTCATCATTAACCCCAGGAAATGCTAGGTGGTGGAGCAGAGCACGGAGAAAATGAAAGAGGAACTGGAGAGCTGAGATGCCAAAGTTACGAGAGCCAGAGCGCGCGAGCACTCCTGCAGTGCTTTGATTTCTGCTGCCGTATGGCTCAAATGCTTTTACAAAGGGATTTCCTGCATGCTTTGAAACACGTGATGAGGGCTTCTGCTGAAGTTTTGAGATGCAATTCCCTAAAGTTTATTTTGCAGACTGTGCTGGGTAGATGGAGGGGCTGGTGCATGCACACTGGTGTGCATACACATTCCTGCACAGACTCTGCAGCGCACGCTAGGTGACGAGGAACATGTCTGCAGGAGAGTGATCCTGGGATCTCCACAGGAGGCTTTCAGAGCTTCCAGCATGTCTATTGCCAACTACTTGTATTTTACTATTACATAGAAGGAAAAAAAAAGTATAAAGTAATTCTGTTTTCTTTTTTTTTTCTGGAGATATGAGTGCATGCGAATTTCTGAAGCAAAGCCATCCCTATTTCAAAATAACTCCTTCCCCACCTCTTGTATTACCTCAAGCCTCAGCACTTGCTGACTCTGTGCATATTTCCCTTGCCACCATTTTGGAGGCAGTTGCAAGTTCCCAGTGCAAAAGACAAGATGTTTTTTCCACTGTCAGGAGCTTCTCTGGAATACCTGATATCCTCCAGGCAGCATCTGCCTGCCAGAGAGTGCTCGCTCCTGTGCAAGAGGCCAGCTTGTACTACCCAGCATGTTACATCACAAATGGGCAATAGAAACAAAAGGGAAGCCTCAAAGATCACAGAATGGCTTGGTTTGGAAAGGACCTTATAGCCCATCCAGCTTCAACCGCTGCCATGGGCAGGGTTACCAACAACTAGATCAGGTTGCCTGTGGCTCCGTCTGACCTGAAAGATATACTGGAACTCTATGAAAAGAGGTGTTAAAGACCCTAGTTTGTAAAAATCAGAATGAAGTTGGATCCTGTTGACATCAGTAGAAGTTTTGCAGTTTTTTTCATCAGTAAATCATTTTATGATGGTTTATAACTGAAATCCTGAATAACCAGTAGTTAGCAGTTCCTGTGTAGTTCAGCAAGTGCTCTCTGGTAAATATTTTTAAAATAAAGAAATAAAAAATCCAAAGATGACTTTGTATGTCAAGCTAGTATGTTCAACAAGGGTTTAATCCAGAATCTGTCCTACGAAGATTTTTTCATGTGAGAACCAGTGTTAGGTTTTTTGGTCGTTATCTTTATGACTTGCTAAGTTATGGAAAGAAAAAATACATATATTCAGCAGTGAGAGCTGAGCATTAAACCAGTGATCTCATCGCTCCTTTTCTTTCCTCTTTCAGTGCATTCGTGGAAGAAAAGCAACTCTAGAAGAGCTGCAGACAGTTCACTCGGAAGCTCATACACTGCTGTACGGCACAAACCCTCTGAACAGACAGAAACTGGACAGCAAGAAACTTCTAGGTATTGTTCACTGTGGGGTGGGCTGCCCTTCCTGATCCCCAGCATTCACACTACTGCCCACTGCCCCAGTTCTGGTGATCCCTTAGTCCTGCTGGTGTGAAAGGTGAGCACTTGGTGCTCTCACCAGCCCCAGCTATAGGCAGTTCCCAAGATGATTCTTCCCCCTCTACTGTCAGCATTGTCTTGAGTTATACATCTTCCTATCTTTGGGCAGATCCCTAAACCTTATCCAGCTACAGCTTCCTTGAATGAATGCCTTCAAAACCTAAAACCAACCTTTCTGAGGAGAAAAGATAATTTAGAGTCTATTATATCTTTGCACAGTCTACTCTGCACGTTAGAAGGTTCTCCTTTGCCTGATAGGAGCCGGAATACCCTGATAAGGACCTGGATCTGCAGCACCAACCAGCTGCACAGGCATCAACAAATAGTTGTCAGGACTGTGTGGATAATCCACAAGAAAGATGCAGGGGCCTCTTATTAAAAGTCCTACATTTGTTTAATTTTGAACGAGATTGTTTATTCCTTTCACTGGGAACTGGATCTTCCTGAAACAGGGCTGCTTCTGTAGACTATTTCCTTGCAGACTATGTAGAGGATGGTTGCTGGATAGCCATTTCCAACCAGAGCAACCAGTTCACATTGATTTTGGCACCTTACCATCATGGAACATCTTCTTTTCCCTTTGTTTTTTCCTCTTCGCAGCAGGAGGTAATAATCTGGAGGGGCAGTTTGTGAAGTTTTGCAGTGGGGATCAGCAAAAAGACAGTTCTGGAATCCAGAATTTAACAATGTTTATTTTGGGATTAGCTTCACTTTGAATGATATAAAAAGAGGATTAACTTGATGACCTGCACATTGCAACAGTCATAGCAAAAGAGCTGGAAAGATTTTTGCAACATATTCAGTATGTACATTAGATACCCAAAGAGGAAAGCTATTAGCCAGTTGTTTAAACATGTAATTAGCAGTGTATTTATAGCTAAGTTGCCATCTCTTTAAAACCCAGAGAAATGAGAAATAGACATCTCTGGCTGAATGATAGCACAATTAGTATATGCAGTTTAAGAAATTTATGATGTCATATCTTTGGTAGTGTAAAACTCTTGCTTTTCGTAAGGCATATCCATTAATCCAGAGAAACAGGGTGTAAATCTCCTCTGTAAATCTAAGAGGGCTCCTCATTTGCACTTGCACCACCTTCATTCTGACTGACCTCACTTCATCGAGCTGTAATGATGAAGCAGAGCTGAAGATGATGACCTGTCCCCATGAATTCCTCACGGTGGGATGCAGGCAGTCCTTCAGCACTGTTGGCTTCACCGAGCTGGATCAGATGGGGTTGACACCCTGTGTGGGACTGGGAGAAGCTCTGAATCACCCTACACTCACTCTCAGAAACAGCTTAAAGTCAGGCATTTGATACCCCTTGCAAGATGTAAATAAGTTTTTGGAGTGAACTGGGGAAACACTATAAGTGTTTCCTTCTCATTCAAATATCACGGCCTCTCAAAATACTTTGTCATTCACATTCAACTCTCGGCACAACCTGTATCAATAGTTCCACAGGTGTATTTGTGGAAAGAAAGTTTATTGTTATTCCCACATTTTGACTGAAATAAACCTGTTCAGAGAACCTGCAGGAGGAAAAACTCTACCCTTGAGTACTTCAGTATGTGTGCTGTGCACCCCACATGTCTTTCAGTTTTAAAATATCTCTAGAAATCAAGTTTCCTCTAGTGAATAAAAATAGTTCTGACACCTGAGGGCATTCCAGTACAAAGAGTTGCAGGCATATGTGTAATTTGCAAAGAACATTAAGTTGTCAAGGGGCTGTACTCCTGATAAATCAGTTCCGAGAATAACCTATTTCTGACTGAGACCAGAGTTTGGCTGGGATTGCAGCTGAAGCTTCAGCCATGTCCTAGCGTTGCCCAGCAGCTTTTCTATTACTGTTTGAGGCTGAAGACGTAGAAAGGACATTGAGATTGTTAGTTACAAGGGATTTTTGGTAGCACATAGAATTGCTCTGCTGTGAGCTCAGCTGTCTCAAAAACCACTACGGTTTCCTAACTTGTTGGCTTCCATAGTTCTGGGCTGGAGCTGAGAGAACAGCTTCTGATGTGTTGGGAACCCCCCCCCGAACAGTATATGTATCTGTGCACAGAGGTGAACAAGCCTGTAAGCATTCCCTTCAGCTGTGCTCTCTTTTTGAAAGTTTAAAAAGCTTTTAAATGTAAATAACAGCTTTGTGGGGTTCTTTTAAATACATTTGTGGGCTTAAATGTATGGCAGGTTTGAAGTCCAAGACCAAAGCTTCACATGAGGCTCATGTATGCAAATGTTAGCTTGGAAGACCTGAGTGTCTTGACGTATATGTGACTGTGATGGGATGACTTCCTCTGTCTAAGCTTTTTGCCTTTGATAAGTCTATGAGCAAGAGAAAGCATGAGAAATCTCAGTCTAGAAGGAAGAACTTGTGAAGCTGAAAGATGAAAACAAGGATTGCTTGGAGCAGAAGGAGACGTCTTCCTCCTACATACACAGTCTCCCTGAGCAACAGATACGAGGCTCTGGAGCTGGAAACAAAAGAGTGCCTGGATACCAAACAGAGCCCAGGATGCAATAAGCAAAGAATCATATTAAAACTAGTTCCACCAAAAAAGGGCAAGAGTCTTAGTAACTGGGGATTCCTTGCTAGGAGGCACTGAGGCCTCCGTTTGTTGCCAGATAACCTCTCCAGAGAGAGCTGCCATCTTCTGGGGACGTGTGTCAGAGATGTTAAGAAGACTCTACCAAGATGGCTGCTATCTGCTTGTTGTCATTCAAGTAGGGCCAGGGGAGGCTGCAACGAGGAAAATACAGAATATTGAAGGGGGCTTTGCATCCCTTGGAAAGACGCTGAAGGGATCAGGAGCACAAGCAGTATTCTTCTCTGTCCTCCCAACTGCTGGCTGGGTCATGGAAGGAAGAAGAACAGATCAGGAAAATTGCTGGCTGGGGAAATGGAGCTGGGATCAAGATTTTGGCCACTGTGATCTTGGGCAGGCCTTTGAGAGACCACGTATGTGGATGTCAGACAATGCAACTGAGCAGATGGGGCAGAAGTGTTTTGGGGAGCAGGCTGGCTGGATTGATTACCAGAGCTTTAAGACTAGATCTGATGGGGGAAGAGGATGGAGTTACTTGTGACAGAGAGGGGCCTGATAGTGCTGTCTTTTTAGTAAACTGGAGAAAAACTTCTCAGTTGCCCATTTGGATCTTGTGATAACATCACCAAAAGGGTTTAAACGTTCTTGCATTCCTCAAGAGATACCTGCTTCCTTAAAGTACCTCTATATACCAATGCATACAGTGCTGGAAATAAACAGGAAGAACTAGAGATCCATGATGTGTCACGGGGCCGTGAGCTCACTGTGATCACGAAGACATGGTGGGACAGCTCGCTTGACTGCAGTGCTGTCATGGATTGCTGTGTCCTCTTTAGGAAAGGCAGTCTGGCAAGACAAGGAGATGGAGTTGCTCTTTATGTGAGTGCAACTAGAATTTATCAAGCTTCACTCAGAGGGAATAATGAACAAGTGGAGAACGTGAGGGTAAAAATTAAGTGGTACGCTAACATAGGTGACACTGTTTTGGGTGTGTATTGCAGGCCACCTAGTCAGGAGGAGGAAGTGGATGAGGCCTTCTACAAACAGCTGGAAGTAGCCTCATGGTTCCTGGCACTAGTTCTCATGGGGGACTTCAACTATCCTGATATTTGTTTGATAAGCAACACAAGCAGGCACACAGAGTGCAGGTGGTTCCTGCAACGTGTTGGTGACTTTCTGGTGCAGGTGGTGCAAGAGCTGATGAGGAGGAGTGTATTACTTGACCTTGTTTTTACTAACAAGGAAGGCTGGTCAGGGGTGTGATGGCTGAGGGAAGCTCGGGATGCAGCAATTACAAGATGGTGGAGTTTAAGATCTTGTGGGAAAGAAGTAAAGCATAAGTAGAATTGCTACCTTGAACTTCAGGAGAGCCAACTTTGACTTCTTCGAAGACTTACTTGGAGGTACCCCATGGGTAGAGTATTAGAAGGTATGAAGCCCATCACAGCTGGTTGGCACTTAAACACCACTTCTTCCAAGCATCCCTAAGAGTAAGAAATCGTGGAAAGGTGGCAAAGAGGCCTCTGTGGATAAACTCAGAACTCATGAGTTCCTTAACTCATGGATAAACTGAAAGGAAAGAAGAAGGTCTGTGAAATGTGGAGAAAGGACCTGCCCACCTGGGAAGAATATAGGAATGTTGTCAGAGCCTGTAGGGATGCAATGAAGAAGGCTAAGGCCCTCTTGGAATTAAACCTTGCAAAGAAGGTAAAGGATGAAAAGAAAAGTTTAAGTATGTCAACAGTAAAAGGAAGACTAGGGAAAATGACTGCTGGACTGCTTTCTTCTTTCATCTTTGAAAGGTCCTGGCAAATGGGAGAGGTGCCTGAAGACTGGAGGTTAGGCAATGTCACGCCAGTCTTTAAAAATGGAAAGAAGCAGCATCTGGTAAACTACAAACCAGTCAGCCTCACCTCCATCTCTGGAAAGGTGATGGAACAACTTGTTCTGGACACTGTCTCCAAGCAATTGGAAGAGAAGAAGGTTATCAGAAGCAGTCAACATAGATTCACCAAGGAGAAATCATGCTTGACCAATCTGGAAGCCTTCTATCAGTGTCATCACTGGCTGGAGAGATGCGTGGAGATCAGTGGCTGTTGTGTATCTTGACTTCAGCAAGGTGTTTGACACCATCTCCCACAGCATCCTCGTTATGAAACTTAGAAAATGGGGGATAAATGAGTGGACAGTGAGGTGAATTGAGAACTGGCTGCCTGGCAGAGCTTAGAGGGTGATCATCAGCAGCGCAGAGCCTGATTGAAGGCCTGTTACAAGTGGTGCTCCCCAGGGGTCAGTGCTCAGTCCAGTCTCATTCAGCATCTTCATCAACAACCTGGATGAAGGGATAGTTTGCTGATGATACAAGGCTGAGAAGAGTGGCTGATACTTCTGAAGGCTGTGCTGCTGTTCAGCAAGACCTAGACATACTGGACAGTTAGGCAGGGAGGAATCTGATGGGGTTTAGCAAGAGCAAACGTAGAGTATTGCACCTGGAATGAGCACATGCATCGCTACAGGTTAAGGGATGACCTGCTGGAGAGGAGCTCTGCGAGGAAGGACCTGGGGGTCCTGGTGGGCAGCAGGTAGGCCATGAGCCAGCAGTGTAACCTTGTGCCCAAGAAGGCCAATGGTATCCTGGGGTGTATTAAAGAGCATGGCCAGCAGGTCCAGGGAGGTGATCCTCCCCCTCTGCTCTCCCACAGTGAGGCCACATGTAGACTACTGTGTCCAGTTCTGGGCTACTCAGTTTAAAAAAGACAGGGATCTCCTAGAAGGTGTCCAGCAGAATAGTCCTGCAGTTGTTAGTCTCACTCCTTCTTCAAAAAGTGCCCTTCTTTACCAGCAGCCACCACTGACAGTGAAGATCACTTCCATAGAGTTAGAATCATAGAATCATTCAGGTTGGGAAAGACCTCTACAGTCATCTGGTCGAGCGCCAACCCACCCCCACCATGCCCACTGACCACATCCCTCAAGTGCCACATCTCCATGGTTCTGGAACACCTCCAGGAACGATGACTCCACCACCTCTCTGGGCAAGCTGTTCCAATACCTCACCACTCTTTCTGAGAAGAAATTTTTCCTAGTATACGACCCGTACCTTCCCTGGTACACTGTAAGGCTCTTGCATCTTCTACTGTCACCTGTCATATGGGAGAAGAGGCTGACCCAACTTCGGGCATTACAGGGATCTTTGCTGTGTTGTATCTGAAGGGCTTGAAGATGGCAGGCTGCACAACTCTACCCCTGGAAAGGTTGCTGTAGCCATTGAAAGTCTCAAGATAAAGAATATGAATCCATTTATCACTTCACACTCTGGAGCTTTGGAACCTGTTGAACAAGCTTAAATGCAGGCAAATAAGACCGCTTTTAATTTGTGGATAGCAATCATAAATTGTTGTTAAGAAGATAAATATTGAAATAATAGGTGGATTAACAGTGAAAGATGTGACAGGAGGTCCAAAGCAGGATGAGCTAAGAGTTTTCATGTGGATCTAATCAGTGAGTCTCGCTGTGCGCTCGGATTGACAACACAGATGCACTAACTCCTCTCCCAGTCAAAGGGCAGTGTATGTGTCTGACTTTTAGCTTTCATTAGTTTCAAGGAGGTATCAGGCAAATTAATCTCTGGCACTGTACTGTTCTTTTCTGGTGCTCGCACGTGCATGTTTTCTTCTCCCTACTTGCCTGTTGTGTATAGATACATATACAAGTCATGTACAAAGGGTAGCAATAGACATGAGAGCTTTCAGTGCATGGTTTATAAATATGCAACATTTGCAGTGGATAATATTGCTGCTACACAAGCTGAGGAAGTGATGTTAGACTCATTATAGTTACAAAATTATTTCTGCAGATGGCTTTCTTCATTTTTCCCAAATTATTAACATGGATTTTGCTCTTTCAGTTGAAAATACGTTGTATTTGCTTGCCACCGGTTTACTTTTTGTCTGTCTGTCTTTTATGAAGACTCAAAAGTCTTCTAGTGCCTGTGCAGATGACTGATAATTAGAGGGGTTTTATGATTTCCATCCTCTTTCAGTTGAAAGTGATTAAAATGTTCACCTCAGACGTGCTGAGCACTTGTTGGTAGCATCTCAATCATTTATAGTCAGCATGATTGCCTGAAACGTGGAACAGTGCAGAACTATTGCATAAAAATGGGTGATTTATAGAAGGCTTTTATGTCAGAGAGGCTTTTGAACATGTCCAAGTGTGTATATTGTTTATGTGCATGTTGTAATATAGCAGGGTTGGCTGCGTGTCTTCTGAAGATTGCAAGAAAACTGTGATCTGTTACTGTGTTCAGAAAGATTTCAGCATTGCCATAAAATTGGACCACAATCTGGTGAACTTTGACTTTTTGACTTACTGGCTACGTATGGTTTTTTTCCTACAGGTTCTCTAACGTCGATGTTTGTCAGGCTTCCTTGTGGTGGTGTCGGGGTGAGTACTCTCTTTAATGTGTAAATAATGTCCTGTTTGTTCTCTGAGTCCCATTGGTAACAAAAATCGATGCTTTGCATTCCATCAAGTGGGTAATTGCTACCAGATGTTCTCCATAAACAGGGTCTGCCTGGGGTGTGGGTTTGCAGTGACAGCCTCACGTGCCTTTCTTCAAAAGCAGTGCGATGATTTGAAACTATTTGGAGCACTGAAAGCGTGGGTGACATTCATAGGCATGCTTCGTCTCTGGCTTTGGGGACAAGAAACCTCATTTCCCAGGCAGTGATGCTTAATGTCTAAGAGGTTACTGAATTTTAAAGCAAGCTTCGAACCCAAAAGTGCGCCGCAACCACGCAGAAAGCAAGATGTGCTGTTTCATCTTTGGGATTTGTGTTTCAGAGCTGCCTGTCTCATAGGGCAGGTGGAAGCTTTATTAATAAAATGGTGATACTAAAGGACGATGTTTGGGAAGTTTCAGTAAATAGTGAGTTATTTGCAGCTGGACTTGTGTTATCGTCCTAGAATAAAAAACCTCACTGATTACAAAGGGTAAAATTGCAGTCGTCAGTATTTGGCATCTTTCATTTTTTTTGAGGCTGAATTCTGAAAGAAGTGACTGAAATACCCGTCCATCCATCACAGAGCAGCTGAACATCAGTTTTCATCTGTCAAGATTTCTTTCATGCAGTTAAAAAAAAGAAAAGACATTTATTCCCTGAAGACTGAAAAGAGGGAATATCATTCCAGTGATTCCATGCCTTGTGCTGAAGATTTGGGTTTGTTGTTTGTTGTTTGGAGCCTGAAATCTTGAAAGTTTTCCTTTCGGCTCAGACTTTCTGCTCCAAGGTTTCTGTGCAGGGTGACAGCAGAGAAACCCTCATAGAGCAGGAAGGGAAAAGAATGAGAAGAGACAATAAAAGGCACTGTGTTTGAAAATTCACAGTGGTAGTTCTTATGCATAATTGTAGCTCGTGAGGTTGAATTTGGAGGTCTGGATTCTGTTATGGAAATGAAACAAAATTGTTTTCTTCCTGAGTCTTTGCAAAATCACTGCTTTGAAAATTATCCCGTCAAAAAAAAAAAAGAATAATCGGCGTTTATTCATACCGCCACAACTGAGCACTCGTAGAGATATTTTATTTTGTATTGTAAATATGCTGCAGCCTCCTAATTCATGACAAATTTTTGGCTGGAGTTTAAAAGGTTTGGATTTACCCTGCCCTGCAGTCAGGCATGCCATTCAAAGCAAAAATTATCATTTGCAAATGAAGACTGAATGGTAACAAGTAGAGACAGTGCCTGAGCCTAACGCAGTCCCAGAAGTCTTGCATTAAGTCCTAAATCAGGGCAGGAAGCACCACGGCGCTGGTATTCCTGATAGGCTGCTGATAAAGATAGTACTTGCTGCTCCTGGTCTCCACTGAGCCTTAAATATGAAATAAAACAGCTTTCCACTTTTCTGCAGCGTTTCAGTCATCCCGACCAATGCTTTCATGTTTTGGAGGAAGAGCTTTGTGTAACTGGTAATTTACCAGTCATCGACAACGCGCTTGTCAGATTTTTCGTGGAAGGAAAAAAAAAAAATGCATTCTGGTTGTTTTGCTTGATTTTCTTTCCCTCAGTTCCATTGGAAGGCAGCACGAGCTCTTTGTGTGCTTCTACTTGCAGGAGAGCAGATTCCTCACTGCTTTTGTGCTGCGTTTTTGATCAGTATATACACTGCAGCTACGCATCTGTGGGGAAAATGAGGCCACGGCACGCAGTGATGGGCTGTAGCATATTGAGCAGTGCACACCTGGGTGGGTTGAAGTGGTTACCCCCTCCTTTTGGGGGTAGGAGATCTGCACACCGATCGCACAAGCTCCTTTCAGTCCTGTTTTCTGCTGTCCTTCAAAGTGTGAGATCTGTCAAGAAAGCTGGCTTAGCAACGTTGCGTGTCTATTGAAGAAATAGAGGGAAAACTGTACTCTTTGTTAGCATGCCAGTTCTGTCAGACAAGTTGCTCTTGGTTTGATTTGCTATGGGAAAACGTTGGAAGAAGCTCTACAGTGGGATTTTAGTTGGGCCACAGAGCACGCCTCTCGGTAGCAGATGAAAAACAAGTTATTTTCTGCATCAAAGAGGATGACGAGACATTTTTGAGACACATGCAGTATTTTTTGAAGAACTAAAAAAGATTTTAAAACATCAGGGCCCAGGGTAAAGTATCAGTTGTGAAGAATTTCGGTGAGAGAGGAAGCATGATGCAAGCCTGAGAGGTTTCAGCATGTGAAGACCGCTGAGAGATCGAGTGCTTGTTATGGTATAATTGAATAATTTTAAATTGATTTAGCAAGAATGCTTGGGGGTCCTGCTGCTGTAGGCAGGCTGCAAGGTGACCGTATGGCTCCTCTGATGGACGAGGAGCATCAGAGCTGTATTTAGATTCTCCTTTGTTCAGGAACACCAGGTTGGCAGAACATGACTTGCTTCTGAACAGTTAACTGTCTCACTTTTGTCTTTAACTTACGAGCTGAGGAGGTTGTGGGAAGGCAGCCTTGGTGGTGACAGAAGTTGGTGTGAGCTCCTATGGCTTTGCACTGGTTTTACTGGTAAGGGAGCATCAGGAGCACGGGATGATCCGAGCACCTGTGGGACATCTGGTTTGTAGCCCAGAGCTGAAGAAGAAGGGATTTATTTCAGCAGAAGGGTAGTTTTCTCTGACTCTGTCACTTAATAAGTGCAGCCTAGTGAATAATTCATGGTTCACCAAGGCAGTAGACAGCTTTCCAGCTGGCTGACTGCTTCGTAAGGAGGATTTGATCCAGAACACTCAATACTGTTCTGGCAAATGCTTGCCAGGGGGCTAACGTGATCCATAAAGAAAAAAGAAAGGTTTTAAAAAATCAGGCTACCGTAGAATGAGTTGGGAGCAATCCTCTTTTGGGTACATCACTGATGAGAAGAGAGAGAGCTGCAGTCAGAATAAGTCCAACACATGCTCTGAAATGTTGCAAAGCAAAGGATTGGTCTGTAAGTGCATGCTGGTGATGGTATGAAATTTATTCAGGGTCACGAAGACAAAAGCTGAGTGCAGAGAAATATTGATGTCACGAAAACACAAAGCTAAGTAGTAAGGTAGAGCACAAAAAGCAGTGTTGCTGGGTGCAAAATAATGCCTGAGGGCATGAGGGAGGCCTGGCCCGGAGTGGGTGAAAGCTGAATGATTGCAGCTCCTTGTAATTCAGGAGAGGAGCTGGGGGTGTCGAATGGTATTTATGGGATGGAAAGCTTGAAGTCAAGTCCTTTTTCTGCAGACAGACACACAGCTCTTGTCCATAGGGGTTGTCATGTAAGTTAAAAGAATAAATGGGCCTGAAAGGTGATGTGGAACAGTGCTGTGGGGGGGGTGAGGGTGGGAAAGCCCCCCAAAGCCGTTACATCTCCAGTGGCTGTGCTCCAGTGGTGTGGCAGTGTTGCTTTGCCTTTTCATCTCCTCGTTAGGGCAGTGGGTTAGGTGCTGTGGTGCTGCTCAGAACCTTGCTCAGGCCTGCCAGGTGCTCTGGGGCCAGCAGATACATCAGCCTAGCAGTGAGGGAAGCTGTGAATTTCCACGAGTTCTTTGTGCTAGCACAGGTGTTACAACAGGAGTTTTTTGAAGGAGCAAGAAAAGGTTTGGGGCAGATCAGTTCACCACGTAACACTTTTTGATCTCCCTTCTAAAACGAAGTCACAGCTTCGTGAGATCAACGAGGAAGGTTTGTCCCCCTATGGTTGGAAACTCTGGGTTCTTTTCATCATCAGTTTGCTTAATACGAGGAAGCCCTCACATCGTCACAGCTGACACTAACAAACCTTCCCACCTGCACATGTCCCAGTCCTGGCAGAGAAGGAAGAAACCACAGAACCACTCATATCAACAGATGTGAGTTCTGATTTAAACATTTATTCCCACTGATCTTCAGCAACATCTGCAGGAGTAGCATTTCCATTTAGTGCCGTTCACTTCTCCGCAGCACACACACTTTTCTTAAGCTATAGCTTACATGCATGGAGTGTTAGATAATCCGGGATAATTAGAAAATAATTTTGCAAAAGGCTTTGAAAATCCATAATCTAGTGATTCTTACTAGTTTTGATCTCTTCCAGAGTTTGTTCTCCTATTTTTGATTGCAGGGTCCTGTTTAGAGTGTAAAAAAATCTTTACCCATGCAGGTGTAAGCGTGCAGCAAAGTACATTCTAGCAGAGCAGAGACCAAAAAAAGTCCATATTCCATGAAATGGAAATGAGAAGAAACTTAATAGTGAGTCTTAGAAGAAAATATATGTGAGCAGTGACTTAACCAGAGCTTTAGGAGACATGAGAAAGTAAAGATGGTTCCCTGACTGGGTGAATGCTGAGTGCTGCTGTTGCCTGAATGTGAGGATGAGCTGTGATGAGAGGAGAGCAGAACTCCTTTGATTCTCTCTGCTTTGCAGTCCATTGCCCCTGTCCGTCACTCTGTTTTCCTTGTTCTAATGAAACCTTTTTTTAAGATCCTCCCCATTTTTTTTTTTTAAATAGCTGCCTGGCAGTACGTAATTTAGTGCATAGCGTGAGTCGGAAGCTCATCGTGTGTATTTTTTAACATTTCATACTCATAAGGAAGGAAAAGTTCTTTCATGTTTTGCTCAGAAACATCTTAGACATTCCTCTTAAAACAAAGCCTCCATCAAACTGACCTTCCCTCATCATTTTCTAATAATTGTGCATGCTACAAAGGCTTTAGAGCCTGCAGCAGGCCCCAGGAGCTGAATTCCCTCTTCCCACGTCCAAAGATCCTCAGCTCTCCTAAAAGTCCATGAGGCAGAATCAGCAGCTCCTCTGGCTTTAATATTACTCTCAAGCAAACAAGCATGCTTATCCACTCCTCATCCAGCAGATGTGGAAGACTTGGTATCTCTGACGCAGTTGAATCCTCCAGTTTGGGAGAGAAAAAGAGAAATGCACGCTCTTAGATCAACAAAAGGCAAGAAATGTGCTTCCTCCCTCTGTAAAGTCCTTCCAGATGCTAAGGCTTGATGTGCTGTCCCAGCAACAACTCCTGTGATGGCAGCTACATCAAAGGGCTCGTCGATGGGGAAAGCCAAATAGTGTCTCCCTGTAATGAACTTCAGAATTCAGGAATGATGGAGGGGTCAACAGCAGCCCGAGCACCGAACAGCAGCAGCTTTAGAGCCGGAGTGCAGCTCAGCTCAGGGCCACATTAATAAGATTTTCCACCGTGGCAGAACCTACGCCCCTCTGCTGCAGAGTGCTGATGACTTCAGTGGGACCGTTCAGACACTTCCAGTGTAACATGATGAAGTGCTGCCTTGGATTAGGGCCCGGCAATCTCCAGACATCCTTTCTGGGAAGGTGGCTGGGTGTTAAATCCTTATCGTGGAGATGCGTGCATGTGGGACAAAGCAGTACCAAGCTTGGCTCTCTTAATCCAGTCATTCTCCCACCGGGTAGCTGGGCATGGCAGAGACTGGCTTTTATGCTGCAGGCAGAATGCTTTTTCTAGGTGCTTAATTTCTGCAGAAATCATCTCTTTAAAACCTGTCTTGCCGTCCTCGCTCCTCTTGGAGTGCTACCAGCACAAGCCTGGTTTCTGCAGGCAGTGTGGTGTGAACTTAGCAGCGTTTGGCTTGGGCACTGGTGGCTTTGGTGTGCTTTATGGGAAGGCTGGCACAATGGAGATCTGAGGGTCCTTACATGAAGCTGTGCACCGGTCATATATGAGTTCTGCTTTTAGCTATTTGTTTCCTTGGTGCCTTTATGGTGAGTAGATGTGACCCTGTGCAAAACTCTGCATTCAAGTGAGGAACCTGGTACTTGGAGGGCAAAGAGGGAGAGGACGCCTCTTTCTATTGCTGTCCTGCAGCATTTTCTTTCAAGACTTAAGACAGATGGGTTATATCTGCCCATTCCAGGCTGCGTGGCATAGCTGTATCCCTCAAGTTAAGGGAAATGGAACCAGCGAACCAGCTCAGAGTGGCCCTTCCGCAGTAGCAGTGAGGCAGCAGAGTTCTACCAACCTCCTTCTTCCCCAAGATACCAAGAACTGAAATTAAATTTGCCGGCGCTGAGGCTGTAATTTTCTTTGCAAAAATCAAACTGGTATTCTCAGTTGCTTAGGTTAGGTGTGTCTGCCACCTGCAGACACAGGTGTTTGTGACAGTGTTGTATAGAGCTCAAACCTGTTGTACTTCTGTTCCCGTGTTTCTGCCCAAGCTTATTAACTCAGGGGAGCCCTGGCACTTTTACTGGCTAACTGCAACTTCAGAACTGTCCTCAGAGCAGCTGGTGCCAGAAAGCATTCCCAGTAATGGGCCTGGAATGATTTCCACCGCCTTCAACACAGGCACGAAGGAGGTGGCTCAGTGTTGTGTGGGGTGACTTGCATCTCCTCGCAACTCAGTAAGCAGGTTGGCTGCCAGACAAAGCAAATAATCCATTTCTCCCATTCTCCTTCTCCATTGTTTCCATAAATGCTCTCAACGCACAGCAATATGTGAAAAATAGCTGATGATCCTTCACATTGAGAAATGTTGCATTTATCCTGTGATGGATAGGAGGACTGTACAGCAGAGCTTTCCTGACATGGGATAGTCCCAGCAGTGTGAATTTCACAAGGGCCGGGGCTGGCAGGAAGAAAACAAGCTCTGCTCTCATCACAGCCTGCAAACAGGCCAGAGTGCTGGGGAAGAGATCCAGGCCCCGTGCCGTTTGTCCCCCCACAGCCTCCAGCTGGATCACAGCAAAAGCTGTGCAGGCATCTCAGCATCTGTCTTCGAACCCATCCCATCTTTGTGCAGTTGGTGGCGTGAATGTGGTAAAAGCCAGCACTCCCTGCTTTTGGTTTCAGTTAGGGCAGGATCTTGTAGCATAACTGCACGGAGAATGCCTGAAGGATGCCGTGCCTTTGGCCTGCTGGCACATCTTCTGGGGGAAACTGTAGAGTTTTTGCTGGTGCTGTCAGATATTCAGCGCTGAAGTAGATGTCTGTGATCAGCACTTAGATTGTGAAGATCTGCTGTTAGCTTTGCTGGGATGAGAGAAGTTGGTGTCAGCATAACCTTACCCAACTGGCAGGCCTGGGCTAGGCAGGTGTTGTTAAAAAGTTCATTAAGTATCCCTATTGTAGTGCTTTAATTAAGAGGATTATTGAATGATTTTGTAAACCTCCTTTTTCATCTGAACTCTGTTTCCTCCAGCAGTTGAGGGGAAGTGCTGCTGTGGTGGTAGAAGTGCTGGTAGGAGACACCTGCAAGATACGGTGCTGAATTTCCTCCTCTTTTAATGCACTGACCCTAAAGCATCCCATGAGTAACCTTTGTTGGAACAGCCGTTGGTGTTGTCACCTTTAGGTGATGGCAGTCCTGGCCCTGGTGTTGCTGAGATCAGTTCTGCCAATTCCCACATTTAATACGTTCAAGTAACTCTGTATAAGACACGAGTCTGTTTCCTGGCTGTCCTCACTGTTGCTAACCATGGTTCCTGTGTGTCTCACTTAGGTCGACAGTGACACGATCTGGAATGAAGTTCACTCATCTGGTGCTGCTCGCCTGGCTGTGGGCTGCGTCATTGAGCTTGTTTTCAAAGTGGCCACAGGAGAACTGAAGGTTGGTATGACAATAAGCAACACTTTGCTTTGAAAAGGGCTGTGTGTATGGGAACAGCAGGGCTCAGATCATGACTGTGTTGTGCAGGAGATCCAGCAAGCTTCATTTTAATGGCACCATCTGGCTTTGGTCATAAAAATCTTTGAGGATATCAGCAAGTGAACAGCAGACTCCTGGTGAATGTTCTTACGTGCTGATTAAAAGGAAGAAAGAAACCAGAACAGCAAGCAAAATCCCTATTCCAGTGTTATCTGAGGGTCTTGCTGCTGGCTTCAGCTGGGCCAGTCAGCTCAGTGACCTCATGCAGAATTTATTTATTTTTTCCTGAGTGGAAGGAAATGCTGTACCAGCCAGTTTCCCTAAAATTCATGTGGATATCTTCCCCTCCAGAACAAGGGAGTACATCATCTGCTGCCGTGCAGGAACCATTGAGGACAACTACATAATTGCAAGGCACAATTAGTGCTCCTGGCTGCATGCATCCATCCTTGTGAGATGAACCTTCCTACCTGTCTCATTTCTTCCTTTTCTTATTTTCGTGTGTAGAATGGATTTGCCGTTGTTCGACCTCCAGGTCACCATGCAGAAGAAAGCACACCCATGTAAGTATGCATTTGTGCTCTGTGATCTTGCTTCAGTGTTTGTCTGTTGTGTGATCTACAGCCTGAAGAAGGCTGTTTGTTAGTTTACTAACGGTGTCATATGCAAAGCTCCCAGTAATTCCCTTGAAGAGGGCAAATTCCTACTTTGTGCTTTTGGGTGGGTAGTTCTTAGCACAAATTGACATTACAGTCATGCCTTGGAATAACGCTGCTGCTTCTGTTTACTCCTGTGAGTTGTTTTAAGATCAATATTGATGGCTCACACAGTGTGAGGAAGGCAAGAGTACCATTAATAGCAGTATAGCAAGCATTGCTGTGTCCTGAGGTCACAACACTGAGGAAAGGGGCAGAGCAGGAAGACTTCACGAAGCCAAAGTTAAGTCAGGCAGCTGACGTGTGTTTTAAACAGCAGGGTTTGTATTAGGGTTTTCACCAGATATCCCATGCATTCTTTGGGGTCCCATGCTTGGATTGTGTTGGACTTGTGTACCAGGCTTACTGTGCTGAACTTTCATGCGTGGAGTTTCTGTGCTTCAGTATAAAGTTCTGAGCCTCTGTGAGCGTATCTCCTCTCTTTCTGCTGATGGCGTCTCAGCACTCCAGGCCTTGATTCTGTCCTTTCTTTGTCCTCTTTGCTTTGTCTTACCTGTCCCTGTCTCTTACATGTAAACACTGGGGATCTGAGGGTCACTCGTGGGCAGCTGGCCCCCAGCAGCATCTCACTGCAATGGGCTTAGGAAAGGATTTCCTGATGGATCACAAGGCACGTGCTGCTGCGTGGCTATTTTGTGTTTCTCACTGAGCACACGTACATCTTCCAGGGAGGAAGGCAGAGTGAAAGCAGAAGAAATTTCTGGCTGTGTTATGTCTCAGATGATAGATGCACTGGGACCAAGGAGACCTATATTTAACACCTCTCCTTTTTCTCTTTTCTCTTCCTTCTCATCACCTCCAGGGGCTTCTGCTATTTTAACTCCGTGGCAATTGCAGCCAAGCTGCTCCAGCAAAGACTGAATGTTAGCAAAATCCTCATAGTGGACTGGGTGAGTAAACCTTCCTTGTTACCATCAGGAGAGCAGGTGGAAATTTTCATGGGGTTTTCTTTGGGTTTCATGTGAGGCCAACCCAGGCTCTGTAAGTCAGTGAAAAAATATTGTCTGTGGTCTGTAAGCCAAAATTTGTTTGCTTGGTACTTTTTAAAAACGATTTTAGTTCAAAACAAAACAAAAAGCTTATTAAAGAGTCCATAGTTTTCCGAACAGAATTGTAATTAATAAGATGTTGCCTTCTAAAACAAGCCCATAGCACAGTCTCAAGCATAGGTAACTGCAGTCTGTGCTGCTTCGGTTGGGGTTTTTTTTTGTAAGCTTTTTGGTCTCAATTGCTAGGATCCATCCCAGCTTTCTTTCTGAGGCGTGAGGGCTGGTTTCTGAGAGGGATGGGCTGTCCAGCACAGCTTTACTCTCGGTTTCAGTGTGCTGCTTTTGAGCCAGGCCAGCCTGTGTGCATGTGGGCAGGCAATCAGAAGTGTTCTCCAGGTTGGATTAGGACAGTGAAATATTCTTGCTTGGGATTTTGCTACGGTGACGTGTAGATTTAAAAATGTGGCAGATACATTTTATTGATTTTAAAATGTTTTTTCTTGGCTGTGAAGACATCTGAGCCCTTGGGTGTCAGCCAAGAGGTTTGATTAGATTGCAACAAATCTCTTGTGGGCAAGACCCACAAGTTAAAATGGATGTATTTGTCTTTTTGCCTTACTGGATGGGCATCCATTTCCTCACTTTCCACCAACTATTTTTAATGTCAGAAGGAGTGTTTTGCAAACCCATCCTGCTACGGACTGCGTTTCTGCTCCAAGTAGAGCTGCAGGAGAAGGTCTTGGCAACGGGTTTGTGTCCCTTAACATCACTGAGCTAGGCCTGACAGTTTTGCAGGGTACTTGTGCCAGTGGTCACCCTGTTGATTGATTAAAGGTGCAAATTTGGGGCAACTGATACTGCCTTTCTATGCCCAACATTCCTCAGGATTAGTTATGAATGTGATTCTCTAAACCTAACTAAATTGATCCTGTTCTCCAGGTAAGTGCTTGTGACTGTGCTTACTGCCATTTATCTGGTGTGTTAAATGAGAAGTGTAGACTGAAGCTGGCTGTGCAAAGCAGATTACTTTCGTTTGCAATGAACTGCTTCAGTTAGCTCAAAGAAGCACAGAAAATGAAGCTCAACGCCAGAGGAAACCCCTCCGAATCCCAGGTTGATGCTTTTAGTCATTTTGAATGAGACACGAACCTCCCTCATGTATTGCAATCTCTGTCCCCAAAGGATGTGCACCATGGGAACGGTACTCAGCAAGCTTTCTACAATGATCCCAATGTTCTTTATATTTCACTACATCGCTATGATGATGGGAACTTCTTTCCAGGCAGTGGTGCTCCTGATGAGGTAAGAGGATCTGCGTAGCACCTTCCCATGTCCGAAAAAAACAGGACCTTCTCAGGGTTACAATTCAGGTGTCCCCCAGAATTTGGGGGCTGCCTGCCTAGGTTAGGTCTGGAGGGCAGCTTCTGTCACTGCTCCCACCCTTCTGCTTGTTAGTGTCCGATTAATAGTGCATTGCCTACATTTGTGGGCTTGGTGTGTTCTTGTCCAAGTCCTCACAGCTGTGGGCATCATGGAAGCTGGCAGGACAGCACACACTTTGGCAAACAAGCTAAAAGGAGTGAATGCAGTCAGTCTGCCCATTCCTGATGGGACAACCTGTTCCAGAGCCCTTTGCCAGCTGTCCCAGACAGTGCTTTCATCTCCAAAGAACAGGACTTTGCATACTTTTCCTGCCTTCCCCTTAATGGATGTGAGATGTGGGTGTGAGGAATAGATTGTTCCGTGGCTGTGCCACCAGCACAGCGGTCAGCTTTCCTGGCACAACCCTCAAGTCCATCTGCTCCTTATGCTGGCCCAGCAGACACCAGTGCTAATCTCCAGCTGCCATCAGTGCTGTTGGACCAAGACCACTAATTCTTGGTGGTTTCTCAGACACTGCTGCAGAAGGGCTGGGCAAGCAAAGGTGGAGCCCTTTCTTCTCTGGGCAGATGCTACTACATCCATCACATCCTTCCTCACCCTCCAGGCTGAACTGTAGCATGCTGCAAACAGGAGGCATAGAAACAATCACAGTTTGAAGTATGTAGTTGGTAAAACCTTCCCTGGCCTTTAAGGTACAGTACATTCATTTGAGCTGTAGTTTTGTCGTAAATTTAAAATGAAAATGGGTCGTGCCTAAGGAATGTTCCATTATCATCCTTCATGTGTGATTTATCAGTTAAATTCTATCAAATGTGTAGTTCTGTGTTCTCTGAGGCATTTTAGATTACATCTTAAAACTCCTAGAATTTGTTCCCTGCCCATTTTATGTTTTCCCATCCAGCACGCATTGTTGTTTCCATTTAGATTTCTAAAGAGACTGAAATGTAGTGAGATATTCCTTCATGACTCTGCTTGTGCACATCTGTATAGTGAATACACAGCAGCTCTTTGCGGCAGACACTTAATTTCTGCCTCAGAATGCGCAAAGCTCTGACACTTACTTCTTGCAGCTTTATCTAGCTGAACTACCTGGCTGTGTATTGTATAACACCATTAATTTTTAGGTTTCTTTCACACACCGAGACCTAAACAAAACCGTGGTGCATAGGAGAGCTGTGCTGAGCTGGCAGCAGCACTGCAAGGGGACATCTGCAAGGTCCCGCCCAACAAAGGCACCCAGCACGGGCTTTTAGGATTCCAGATGAAGGGAGGCATGACCTTGCTTTTTGGCAAATGGTTACTAGAAGGCTCTGGTTTACTTTTAACTTCTCACCTTCCTCCATTATTTGGAGTCGATGGAAGGAGAAGCACATTTGCAGTAGGGGCAAGGATGGGGTTGCAGCTGCATTTAGCACTCGTGTCCCTCTAGCAGTGGAAATGTCTGTGAATCATATTTTCCCCCAGCAGAGGGGGAGCTCGCTCTGATTAAAATTGTCTTGTTTTATTCCCTAGTTACCACTACAGTAAGACACACAAGTGTACTTCTAAATAAAACTGAAAACAAATTAAGGAAAGAAACTACATGTAATGCGATGTTCTACAAAGGAGAAAAAGGATCCTGGAAAAGGATCCACTTAATGATGAGGTGTTTTTTAGGCAAGCAGCCTGCCTGCAGCTCCCACAAGCATCAGAGCATTTGTGAGCATGGGGAAGCTCTGTTTTCATCCTTGCTTTGGGGACTCTGTCACTCTAGAAGGAAAAATTAACCTAGCTAGCACCCAGCTATTGGATCAAAATCCATATTCAACTGGAAGAATCATGATACAGCAGAAAGGTGTTGCCAGAGTTTGCTGTTTCTACATGTATAATTAAGAGAACCGTTTCCTGTTTTCAGGTTGGCACAGGAGCAGGAGTTGGGTTCAATGTTAACATGGCCTTCACTGGTGGCCTTGATCCACCGATGGGAGACACAGAATACTTAACTGCTTTCAGGTAATATTGAAGTTTTCCTCTTATAATCATATTTTTCACCTAAATTGGGTTTCTTTTATCTTGTGCAGTCATGAACTTAATCACGAGTTAAGAAGTTCTGGATTTTCATCTAGTTGCAGTGCCATGTGGAATAAAGCTGAATGAAGCAAAGAGGATATTTCTGGCCACAAGAAGTGGGTCTGTGACGTTAGGGGATTGACGTACTCACAGCTTAGCACTGACTGATACGTCTACTGATATGAATGAGCTCTCTGTTGTTGGCTAAAAATCTTTGGGATGAGTGCTTCTGTGCATGAATACACTTGGATTGGGAAGGGAATCCTAAATAATTTTCATGAGTTACCATGAGTTGGAATTTCAGGGTGCAGCCATCCCAAAGCTTAAGGCATCATTATTGTGATATACATGATGGTGCATGACTTCTAGGCATGCTGGCATGCATTGCCTCCCTTACATGAGCTCTGCTTGTGACTACCACCCTACCTCACTCCTGAGGGTTCCTAGCAGAGGGAAGTGGGCCTCTTTTAATGACCTTCTACCAAATAAGTGTTACACTCACTGATAGAGGGTGAATGGAGGTAAGCAAAGCTGTGGAGTTAAATTAATGTGTTGCTGAGATGTCTTCCTTGACGAGCAGTAAGAGCCATGCCAAATGTAAATCGTGATGTTGGGTTGTACAAGCATACTAAAGTGTGCTCCAGAAAACTTGGCATTGTTTGAGTCTGCAAATGGAGCAGGGCATGGAGCTGTTTGTTGACCTACATGTTTGTGTCCCAGTGCTCTTACTGTCACGCTCACATGTGATACCTAGGGACAGCAAGGAATTGTTTATCTGACCCTTATTTTCCTCCTTGTGTCAGTATCATCAGAAGAGGTGTGTGAAGCAAAACACGCATTGAACATCTTGCTGCTCCGGGCAGCTATGGGGCAAAACGCTCTGATGGGGTGATTGTACAACACTGGTGTTTTGGGGGCTTGCTGCAAGCCTGGGGTGTGATGCATTTGCTTCCCAGACCCACAGAGAATGGGAAAATGAAGGTAGTAAGATGAACTATGGAAGCAGTGGAATAACACAATAAAATGACAATTTTTCTGGGTGGAGAGGTAAGCAGAACAGTATTGAATAGAGTCCTGTGTGAGACTACATTTTCTTCTCTGATACTCCTTCCAGGAGAAGGAATGTAATTCCCTGACCTGCGGATACATGGGCTTCATTTTTTCTTGAAACTGTCCTGTTCACCCCCTGATCCCCCATACGCCTCGTGCCTCCCCACCTTGCATCTTTTTTAGCAATTACCAATTGAAGTGGTTTTCTGTCCTCAGACCAGATTTAGTGCACTTCTGGCAAACACCCTGCATAAATTCAGGGGGACACATGATTGCCAAAACGTGAGATGCAAATTTCTGGCAATAGCCAGATGGAATATTGCCTTCCTGGGATAGCAGTGCGTGTGTGAAATCTGGGAGCGTTATTTCTGTCCTTTGCTGTGCCTGTATTCATATTGCGTTATATTGAGCAAAAAGAGCTTTTACCCTCCAGCATGCCATTAAAAAGCCTTCAAAGAATGTATACAATTTAAAGTAACATCTAGTCAAATAACTCTCATTTGTCTTGATGTTTTATTCCTGGTACAGGAAAGCAGCACTTTCCTCCAAAGTGGAAGTCTGTTTATCCCAGCAGTCAACAAGACTGATATCTGCATTATAAAGAGAACCTGTAGCTGGCGACTGAGTGACATACTTGCTATTAAATATTAATTGAGTTTCAAGGCTCCTGGAAAATTGTTCAGAGTAGTCTGCAGCACAAGACTTTTGCCAGCCATTCCTTAATAGACGCTGGTGTCTTTTTGCCCAGAGACTGCAGCTGTGTGAGAAGCAGATTTTGTACCTAACCCCAGCCCTTATTTTGGGTTCTGGGAAGCAAAGTGCTTTGTGACTCATCCTCATAGGTAGCACCTCCCGTAGCCTGCCTCATGTGCACACCTTCAGTCAATAAGTTAAATTGGAAGTTTTTTTAATCTTCTGCCAAGATTGGTCATGATAATACATTATCAAGTGACCTTTTCAAATCTTAACCAGCTTCTTTGAAAAACATTTTTTTCCTGAATCTTTCTATTGATTTTAATGTAAAATAATGCTTTGAAGTTTGCAATTTATAGTCCCCCGAGAGTTAGAAAGTGAAGGGAATGGGTCATATATCCTTTTTTTTTCTTCTTTTCTTGCGCTAGCCCCTTGAGACAATGCATGCCTTCAAGGCAGCACCTTGTTATTCCACCCCATCGAATGCCACGTTGCATTTGCTGGGGATCAAACCTAAGATGAAGAAAAGATAAGAAAATTGGCCATAATGAACTCCAGAAGCAGCAGGCATTTTCACCATGAACTTGGAAACTCACAGTGGAGAACTGAGCTTTAATTCAAACCAGTCCAAATGCCAAACTGTGAGGCTTTGAAGTCTGCAGAGGAATCAGTGGAAATCCTTTGAGCTAGGCAAAGATACTGATATACTTTTTCTCCTTTTTTTTTTTTTTTTTAAGCCTTAACCCTTCACATGCTTGCCCACTGCCCACTTTTAGGGAGGAAAGCCATCTTTCTGTGTAAAAACATTAAGAAAAAGCCAGCGTCAGGCTTTCCGTTTATTCTTCTGTTTTGGGATAAGCTGGTGTATGGATTGAATGAAATAAAATGATTGATGAATAAAAGCACACTCTCTAGCGAAATAATAACCGAGATAATTGTCTTCACAAATTGTTCTTCCAATGAATGAATAACTCCCAATGAAACTCATCACTGAAGCATAGAGCGGCCGTGCCTTGCGTTTTGCTGCACATTGTCTTCAGAGCTGAGTTCCCAAATCAGCACTGCAGAAGGTCGGGGTGAAATCCCAGCTGCTGTGCATGGAGGAGAAGCAGGGTGGGGTACCCGAGTCGCCCATGGAAGGCTTTGGGGAGCTCGCTGTGAGCTTGGCACTCCTCCACACTGTCCTAACTGCAGCCCTCGGCAGCATTACGTTATAATTTAGCTGACCGTTCACTGCGCAAATGTTCCACGGCTGAAGTCACCACCAAAGTATGTGGGCAATACAGATCTCACAGATTACGCAGAAATGTATTAAAGCCCAACACGTAAAATGCAGGGCATGTAATTTAAAAAGTCCCTAACTCATCAAAACGTTATTGGTATTCATTGCTGTTATTCCGTAGTTATAGAAACAAACGGTTGTAAAACTCTTTATTTTTTTTTTTTATTTTATTTTTTTTACTGGAGTCTTTTGTTTCCTGACTTGTTGTACAAGAAACAGTGGTTGCTCCTATGAATTCCCATGGCATTTTCAAAGGCTGTATAAAAGCATAGCGTGCAGACCCTACTGGGAGAGCTGCTGAGGCAACATGAGGGCTGTGCCTAGCTCCTTATTGCACAAGAACAGCAGTTACTAGTGAGATTAATTCGTGTTACATGCAGGAGTTTTCTTCTAAACATGATGTAAAATACCTTTCCCTGATGATTCTAGAAAACTGTCTTTTCATCTTAATTTTACCTACTCTGACACTGGTCTCTCACACAATTAGAATCCTGTGTGGGGCTTGGTTTTATTTCAGACACCCAGAGCAAAAGCAAAACCAGGGCTGAGAAGTCCCTCCTTCTGCCTTGAGCAAGTCTGGGAGCTGAGTTGGTGGGGTGGAAGGGTCCTATCCACAAAACATCCCAGAAGCAACAAATTGGGAGGGGGAACCTGGTGCTGTTTTGCCTCAAATTGTTGTTTCTGTCTTGTAGATTTCATGCTTTCTGATGCCTGTTTCGTCCCCAGCAGCCCCTGAGCAGGGGATGGCACCTGGTGTTGTATGGCCAGCAGTGGGAGGAGAACATTGGAGAACTCCTCTGTAGAACTGCTTAATCTGCCTGTCATTTATTAAGCGTTTGACTGGTGGATTGGCCAGTAGTAGACTAAGCATTATTCACTCTTCAGGAAAATGATAGAAAATTGTTTTTGTTTTCCCCCCAAAGTGTTTGCAGAACATGATCAGCAGGTTTTGCTGTTTGCAGCCATCGCCATTAGTTAATGCACAGCCATGCAGCTTAGCCACATTCAAAGCCTAATGAAAGGATTTAATTTGCATTAAACAAGCAAAACAATCTAAAATGTAGGAAATTTAAATGTTTGACCCTCGTACTTTAAAGCAAATTGGTGTGGCTAGAAGGGAAGATTCAGTGTTATGAAATGTTTCATTCTTGAGTGAATGGCTTTGCAGCCACCTTAGCTAAAAGACCCAGCTCTGAAGAAAACTGCTCACCTTGCTCACCTTGATAGCAACTCCAATCTGTGGATTTTTTTTATAGTGTGGTCATCAGGACAATACAGTAGGCTAGTAGCTGTTTTCTCTTGGGGACTTAGCTACACAGTGATGGATCTGAGCAAAAAGGGCATTTTCCTCTGCAGTGTGGCTGCTTCTAACTATCACCAGTGTGATTTACTTTCAAACAGCAAGCACTGCTTTTTCTCTCCTGAAATCTGCAGATTTCAGGCACTGCCTGTGTGGTACCTGTGCTGCCGGAGGGCATCTGCCCTGCTCACAGCCGAGCATCGTGCCCTGCATCTCCCTGAGGTGCACTGGGCACGGAGAGCTGTGCCACAGCCAGCAAGATGCCATCACCTCGCAGCACAGTGCTGGCTGAGTGCTGACAGCCCGTGCAGCTCCACAGCTCGGGTTTGGGTTTAGGCTTTGGGTTGGGTTTGCTCCACTAATGGCTTTATGGCAGCTGAGGTTGTAGCATCTCTCACGACATTGCAGCTTTGGAAAAAATCTGATGATTTTAGCAGTTCTGCTACGATTATAAATTAAATAGCTCAGCAGTACTTCAAAGCTCAGGGAAAAAAAAACAGAAAGGGAAAAAAAAAAAGCCCTTTGCCACGTGCACTTGCTACAGAAGTGCTGCTTTAGTCCTTTGTCAGGGAGGTGGTTTCCACTTAAGATGTCTGTGGGTTTCACTAAGCGCGTTTGTCGACTGTAAAGCCATCAGCAGAAAAATGCACTATTTTGTCTTCCTTACATAATAGTCTCCCTGAGGACAGAAGTATATGGCAATCGAGCCATTGGAGGAAAAAATTAAAATTCCTCTTTCAGACTCTGTCAGAATTAAAAACTTTCTCAGCACAGAGAGGGTGAATGCTGCCCAAAAAGCTCTGCAACTTGTAACCACCAGCAGAGAATTGTTTTATTTTTGTAGATTGCATAGATTTCTGTGTTGCTGTGCATGGAGAGTGGCAACCAGGAAGATGACAAAAATGAAAGCTTGAAGGGTTTTTTTGGACTGCACATTGCCTCAGCACGTCCACCAGACCTGGGATGGTACATGGTATGCTGGGTACCAGTGTCCCTGCCCACACCAGGGCTCTGCTCTGCATTGGAGATGACTTGCTGGGTTTGACTAACACGGCAAGTAGCTCATTGCATGGGAGATGCTGAAGCTCTGTTAAAACTATGTCCTGCAGAGGGTGAAATGGCGTGAGCTCAGATTGGTGCTGGGGCAAATAGAACCTTGTTTTCAGAGTATTCTGTAAACGCTGTCATCAATAAACGTGCAGTTGTCGTGCTTACAGAGGTGTGTTCTGGCATTTATCTGTGTTTCGGAATGCTAACCTTGCCAGAAAAGATTGTGTGTGTGTCTCTCATGTTTATTCAGAAGCTCTGTTGCTTTGACATTTTTCACTGCTGTAATTTCAGTTCTGCTGCGTTTGTGCTGGAGCTATTAGGCAAAGAAGCAATTCTTGCTCTCTGCAGAACTTTTCCTTTTTGCTTAGTTGGCATCTTGATGTGGGAAATGGGATGTTAGCAACCTCACATGGATTTTGTACAGAAATATTGAAGAGAGACACCAGAGTGAAAATGCATTTTGCTGAGAAGCCACAGGGGTGGACCTCTTGTCTCATCAAAGTACTGGTCCTAACAGGCCGTAGTTTGCAGATGCTAAGCAATTCTGTCTCGTTTTAGAGAGCAAAATATCAGAGGATGGGGAACTGGAGTTAGGTGGAATAATTTGCACGTTAGAGCTTCTTTTGTCCCTTGCAGCTGTGCAATGCCTTGTGATAACCGTTAAGTGCTGCCTGCTGTCTTTTTGTCCTTTGTTGGGCTGATTGAGCAGCAAGCTTGTAGCCCCAAGCCTGGCAGTGCCCTCCACAGCTGCACGAGGCAGCGGGCAGAGCAGTGCTCGCATGCATCTTGGGTCCCAGCCTTTCACAGCGAGCGATGAGAAGTGCAGCATCCAAGAAAAAGGAAAAACCATTGTGGAAAAGCAAGATGAGGCTTTCTAAGGGGCTTGTTCAAGCTCAGTTAAATGTTCCTTTCATTTGTTCAAGATCCAAAGTGACACATCTGCCATGGTTCGATTCTGTTGCAGGACGGTCGTCATGCCCATTGCCAATGAGTTTGCCCCGGATGTTGTGCTGGTGTCATCTGGTTTTGACGCGGTGGAAGGCCATCCTACGCCTCTGGGAGGATATAATCTCTCTGCAAAATGTAAGTTGTGGATTAGAAAACAGCAAATACTGCAATTGGTGTGAAATTTTGGGGATTAACGTGCAAGGCTTGCTCCGAAAGTAATGCCTCCTATTTTATGATGTTGGCCCAGGATGTCAGTGTTGGGTGTTGGTATGGCAGTAAAAGTCGAACCTTCTCACCAGTATACACTTTGTTGCTGTGTGACAGATGGCAGCAGAGGGGCACTGTGACAGACTGGCGTCTGACACAGAAGTGTGGGTGAAGCAAACATGTGTCATTGAGTTCCTCTATGGGGAAAAAATGGCACCCATTGGCATTCATTGACACTTACTGAACATTAATGGAAACCTAACTGTGGGTGTGAGGCTTTGGGCGGTGACTGTGATATGAGAGACAGGCCGTGTTCTGGATAGCCATGCGCAGCTGTCATGAAATGAGGAACATCTCAATCAGGCCATCCATGCAAATCAGCCAACAGTGGTGACTGTTGAAAGAGTGTTTCATAGCTGAGAATTTGCTCTGTCAAATAGTGTGGTTGTGCTCTTTATATCTGTTGTAGTTTCCATGGAAATAAATAGGAGGCATTACTTTCAGGATGACCTACATATAATATTTCCAGGTTTTAGCCTGTGAGGATCTAGCTTGAAACCTTCCATTTCAGTGGCAAACTTTTTGGATTTTCTGTTGCATTTTCATTTGTTTTGTTACTATTGTAGTCTGCCTGAAGCCTTTGTTGTCTTAGAGCATTGCATATTTGACTTTTCAGTGACTAAACCACATCCATGCAGAAGGCTGCTGCTGAATTTGAAAAAATTACAGTTGTTTTAATGCAAAATTGCAGAAGGGAGGCAGTGTCAGATCTAAAGAGGTAATTCCCTGCTCTGAGTGCTAGAAGGAATCCATTTCTTTCTCCAGGGTCCCTTACAAAATTTTTTTTACAAATATTTTTTCTTTATCCTTGTAACAATTCAGTCGGCCCATTTCACTGCGTGTCTTCATGTTTTGCATTGCATAGGAGATGCACTCAGCTCTGGGCTGGCCTTTTGCTGCAGTTCTGGGTTTATCTGGTTGTATTATTTGGATCAACCCAGTTTTTCTTGCAAAAACAGAAGGATATTCTTTAAGAGATTGTTTCAGTCAAGAAACTTACTCTGCACAGTGAACTTCAGACCTTCGTAAGGTAGCTGAGCCTATAAACTTTATACAGGAATAAAGTGGAATAGATTTACAAGAGAAGTTATTTAAGATATCCAGAAACACTTTGTAATGAAAGGGTCTTGTTTACCTGCGTGTTGCATTTCCCATGCTTTGCTGCTCTCCCAAAACATGAGGCTGGGTACCACGTTACGTGCTCAGCCATGAATCTTTTGTCTCGCTGTTAATTTGCTGATTTGCAAAGCACTTGTAGGAGTTATAAGACACTGCAAAACAAAAGCAGGGAGCATAGATGAAGGGTAGAAATGTGCTGGGTTCTCTTTCGTTTGGATTTTTTTTCTATTTTTAGGGGGGAGGGTTGGTTTGAGGACATGTTTTTTTAAATCCTCACAGCTTGGTTCTGTTTTGTTTAAAGGGCAGAAATGTATTGTGTGTCATATGATCAAAGTCCCGGTGCCTCAGGAATTTTTACAGCATATTATATACGGGAAGAAACGTCTGTCAAAGGCCGGTTGTCAGATATCTCTGGGGCTCCGCAGTGCCGTGATCAGAACCGAGAGCACCGGCAGCAATTTCACCAGTTCCCCTTGCCCTCCTCCCCCCCCATGCCTTCTGCACAACTTCTCTGACTTTGCCTTTTCCTTCTCTCACACAGCAGGGCGAAGGCAGCCTCCTTCCGTCCTCCTCCTCCCCTTCCCTGCCTGGCCTCTGCCACCACCCCGAGCCTGGGGCCTGCTGGAGGGCTGCTGGGGGGCTGTGTTGCCCCTCGGTGCCTGGGATAACCTCCAGTGAGATGCTTGCTGCGGCCCAGGGGTTGTGGATCCATCCCGCACCGCTCCAGCAGGGAAGCGTGGCTGGAATTCTGAAACGAGCGTATGAAAATCAAACCTGGCTTATATTATGCGTTTAGTCCGCTCAGATCCCTTGTGGTTTTTTAATATGATGTAATTCCTTTTTATAACTCTTTGATCCTTCGCCAGGAGCCTGATTCCAGCAACAACCTCTGCCCTTCTCTCGCATTTCCTCTTTTCCCCTCGCAGGCTTTGGGTACCTGACGAAGCAGCTGATGGGCCTGGCCGGAGGCCGCGTCGTCCTGGCCCTCGAAGGAGGCCACGACCTGACTGCCATTTGCGATGCCTCAGAAGCATGTGTTTCTGCTTTGCTGGGAAACGAGGTACAGAGAAATGAAAAATCCTGCCGTGGCCTCCTGGTGGCACGTGCTTGGGGGCACGTTCCAGGTGCCACAGCCTCTGCCCCCTCGTCCTGCCGAATTTCCAGTTGAGGCATCAAATGTGGGCTTCTCGTTCTCCAAAACAGGGGATGTGCCGCACCTTTATCCATGCAGTTTGCACCGTGCTCCTAAGAAAGTCACCGATTAGTTTCATTTGCTTCTGAAGTTACTGTCCACACCTTCCCCTCTCTTTGCAGTCCCCCTGCCAGTATATCTGCTCCATTGAGCAGCGTGCTTGATGCTGCTTTCTTTTCTACTTTTTCCTCAACATTTCATTTCCTACCTTCTGCTCATTGCTGTTTTGAAAGAACTCTTAAAGAAGTTGGCTGGAAAAGCCAGGGTGTTTGATTGCAAGATAAGAAGAAGGCAGAGAAGTACACAAAGGAAGTCTAGTTTCTGGTTTCTAGAAATGTTGGGATATTTTCCTACAGAGGCAGATTCTTTGGCTTCTCTGCCTCTTCTTTCTGTGGTGGGATTAAAGAAAAAATGATTCAGACTTTTCGCAGCCCTCCCCTTGATGCAGCCAGGCTTTAGAATCTACTGTAGCTGGCACCATTTCTTCCAGCGTGACTGATAATGGAAAGCTTCCCAGTGGTGGCATTTGATGTGTTTTGGACTCAAGGTGTTCAGGCTCATCCACTACAGAAACACTGCAGCAAGCACAGCAGTCAGCTGCCAACAGTAAAATCTCAGATTGGGAACCTTGTGCATTTGTTGTGTCTCTACCTCTGCATATACTTCTGTTCAAGAAGCATATTTATAATTTGTGGGTTATGAGTTTGAACACATTATTTGTTTGGGTCTGGCCTCTTTCTTTTCCGTACACGTGTTCTTCACACAGAGAACAGCCACACTCATCCTGATGGCTGAGTCTTGGACTGGTACAGTAGACTGCAAAAGTGCCTTGCACTGATTTTCTACCTAGGAAAATTGTACTCTTCTCAGAGAAGCACAAGCTGGAGCCATGGACACAGTCCCTGTTTGTTACCTGCTGCAGTTGCCGTGGCACGGTTGGCACTCTGGGCCTGCTCAAAGCAATTGTTGAGGGTTGATGACACACATAACAGCAGCACAAGGCTTTTCCCTTGGCTGTGTATACCTAAGAAGTTCAGCTTTGTGTTGCAGGATCCATTCAGACTTGAAGTTGGAGGTGGCTGGCTAGTGTGTTTGAATTTTTTTTAGGTTGCCTTTTTAGTTTGCCTTCAGTACCCCGTGCGAATGAGCAAGTTTCAAAAGGCTGCAGTAGATGGACGCAAAGAGGCTGCTGAGGTGACCTCTTACAGAACAGACCTCTGAAGGCATTGGTCTCTTCTGCAGAGCAAGAGACCTTCCTGCCTGTTGGTGAAGGGAGGAGGTTCCTCCCAAAGCTTTCACCTGCCGTGGAGAGCACAGCCAGGCTCTCTTTGCTGAAGAAGCCACAGTGCAGGAGCTGATGGAAGCCTTGTGGTCAGCATCTGAAGGTGCAGTAAGTAGCACAGAGAAGAGAAACCAAGCAGAATTTCAGCTGTCAGTCTGCCTGTGGTGGGAGCTGACTGCAGGGACTGATGGTGAGCCCTGGGCAGGCTTGTTGTGACTCAGTTCAGGTCAGTGATGAGTGGCCTTTCTCTGGTCTGGGAAGCTGGAGCAGGGAGGTACAGACTGCCTGTGTTCCCTGCCTGCTAGCCTTTTGAAGGAATGCTATGTCTCTCAGTATCCAAACTCTTTGTGAAGGATGACAGTGCCTGAGGAAACTTCACCAACCAGTCTAATACATCATCAGTGAAACAGCTGGGATTCATAAAAAGCATCTGCTTCAGTCATCCAGCATCCCATCTCCAACCATCCAGAGAGTATCCATTCCTTGCGCTTGGCCAGACAGCTCTGATAAGACACTCAACATAGGTAACCTGTCCAGCACACCAACCCTTGGGACAGACGAAAACCCAGGAGCCAGTAAGCAGAGGAAGAGCAGAGTTGATGTAACAGCACCTGTGTCGCTTCATCTGGCAGCAATGGCACTGTTGTCAGCACAGACGATCAGCTCCACACAAATAAGGATGCAGCCAGCTCTAATGGCAGGATGCACTTTGAAGGAGAGACTGAGGAAATAACATGTGAAAGATGTCATTCCTCTCACTTAATGTAGCGCTGTGGTGCGGGCGGGTGGCTGCAATGTGGGGTGAGGATCTGCGTGCAATAAAGGAGTGCTTGATCCGAGCCACAAATGTGTTTGGGAGCGCGTAGCTCTGGGAGATCTTAGCATTCACGATAGCTTGGCTGTTGTCAGCTGGCTGAGTGTTTCCATTTAGCAGAGTGAATATTGATCCTTAAAGGTAAAAAAAAAAAAAAAAAAAAAAAAACTTTTGTTTTTTTAATCACTGCATCGGGACATCTATAAAGCGCTTTTAAATATTTAAAGATGGAGCTATTCTCACTTTTCCTAGGTGGGCTGTAAGGCTGCGCAGATATCATGATAATGTTCCCTTACCCGCACATCAAAAAGCAGGAAACACTCGTTTTATCAAGGTCTTTTATAAAGCCTTTTTAATGCAAGAAAGTTGGAGGGAACTGCTGTTGCTTTGTCCCGCGGCCCTTTGATGGGGTTTGATATACAGTGTGCTAGGCAGCTCTGCATGCGTGCACATGGACAGCCAGCTGCGGCCGGCGACGGGTGCGGGGAAGTGTGCTTGCTGCAGAGAGCCGGTTGTGTTACGTGAGGAAATGGTAGGAAATGAGGGGAGCAGTGCCAGTCCACACAGCGTCTGCCTTCACCGGCGGAGATCAAAACTCCCGCTTTGGAAAAGCGTTATGCAGAGGCAGTTCCCAACTGCCCAGGAAATTAAAGCGGAGCTCGAGCTTTGCAGCAGATTATTTTAATGTGAAATGAGTTAGAGCTGTGTGGGGTGGCTTGAAAATGTTTGAGTTGCTTTGGTTACAAATTCAGTTGTTCGATACTGGCATGATTGCAGCTGAATGCAGGGAAGATCGCTTAAGAGATAATTGCGCCGGTTAGGAAGCGGTGCCAGCGCTGTGCCCCAAGCAGAGCCTGTGCAATGGGAGCTGCTGGTGGCAAGGACAGAGCCAGAGCTACAAGATGTGCTCAGCAGCACTCACAGCACTGCAAAGACTGTGCCATTTTTCGTGCACGAGCAGCAGAGATGTGTCCAGTGTCAGACTCTGGACATCCTGAATGAACAGGGAGGTGATAATAAGCAGTTGTTTAAAAACGTTGCCTAATGCTCAGAGGTATTTTCTTCCTTTTCCGAGTGAGCGATGAGTGAGGCTGTTGTCTGTGAGTGTTGTTTCAGGAGGAGTGCTGCACGGTGGAAATGATTCATCTGTGAAATAGCACACGGCTAAGCTGCCTGGTGTTGTGTGCTTTATGTCAGCATTAACCAAAAGGCACTGGGAAGCTCTTACTAAAGATTTGTCCAGGAATAGCGTTCGCCTTGACTTAATGTCATACAGAAGCTGGCGTTGGCCAGAATTATTTTTAGAGTAAAGAATTTATTAGAAGTGCAATCCGTAATTATTAAATCTGGAGCGGAGCAGTTTCTAGCCCTGATGGAGCACCTATCAAATGGCTGCCATCTGGTCGCGAGAGCAGATCTCTTGGCTGGAGCTTGTCTTGGCTTTGGTCAGAAGTTGCAGTTAAACTTTGCCACAGTTTTTATTAACTATTAAACTGTGACTGCTTCTTTGTTGAGGAGGACCCTCGGATGAGCACTGGTGCATATTTTCAGACACAGTCAACAGCTGCAAGCATTTCTTGTTTTGGATACTCGGCTTTGTGATGAGTGTGTGTTCTTTGTGGAGAACCAGGGGAGAAAAAAAAGGAGGGGGGAAGAAAAGAAAAGGGTTTGGAGAAAATCGACTCAGCTGAAATTTTTTTCTTGAGCACTGAGATGTGAGATGTCTAAGGCTCCAGCCATCAGGCACATATGTGAGCCAAGTAGAGCTGCCCTGCTGGACATCCTCACCTACCAAGCAGACATCTCTGCTGTGCCATTGCAAATCGGTGCTCTACACAACATCACCCAGTTTCCTTCCCTTGGAAGATCCTTTTTAAAGTTTTCAATTATTTATATTCTCTTCTTTTTAATATAAATTGATATATCCGGACTGCAGATCTGGCTTCTTTCCTGTGGAGGGAGGAAGCCCCAGCTCCTGCCTGCTTTTAGAGCCATGCCTGCACAGTGTTAAAATGCTGCTGCTCTTTACAAAGGATGGCAGGAGCCACATGGGTGTATCTTAGGATATTCTTCAGCAGTTTAGAGAAAAAAATGTGTAGTAATAGCTGTGTTGTTGGGGCTTTTTTTGTTGCTTGTTGGCCAATGAGAATCAAGGCAGGCATCATACCAACAACACAAGGTTTAATAACTTCCTGAAGGGCAAAAAGGACAGGTCAGCTTTTCAGAAGACAGTCCTCTTAAAGAGAGAGAAGTGAGAAAACTGGCTGCTTCTCTGAGTCAGTAAATGCAGAGGAATGAAAAAGCTTCCCCTTTTATTTCTTCAGAGGAAAGAAAGAAGTGTGGTCATTGTTGTATTTTTCAGTTGCTTTTATTTTCCTTTCACACCATTAATAGTGAAACCTTTGCACAAGGCAGCCCGGAGCCCTAGTCTTACATTGTGTGAAAACAGACAGCAGCACTTGCCTTATTTTTCTGCTCATGGCAAACAGTCTCCATCCAGGGCTGCAGCGTTTTGTGCTTGTGGAGGAGTGTTGGAGCAGGGGAGGCTGCATGGAATATCGCAGGAGCGCTTAGAAAGTCTGTCTGTTTTGGATATTTAACTAAAGGCAGATAATAGGAATCAGGGGAATGGGGTGGAAGCTTAATGTGGCAGAGCTGTTTGCTAAATCATGCTTAATGCCTCGTCTGTAGCTTGAGATAACATTTCTTCATTCTTCCTCTCCCTCTCCAGCTCGACCCTCTTCCAGAAAAGGTTCTCCAGCAGAGAGCAAATGCTAATGCGGTGCATTCAATGGAGAAAGTGATTGAGATACACAGTGAGTAAAGCCCATTCACAGAGCTGGTTCCCTGCTGGGCTGCCCTTAGGAGGATACCCATTCCAATTCTTCATTGTCCTGGCAGCTCCGTGTTCAACCTCAGACCACTGCATACCCTCACCCTACTTTGTGGATTGTCACTGCATTGTGGACTGGATTTAAGCAACCACCAACTGGTCTTACTGTACACTCAGTAATTTATTGAGTGATGCACAGGGTTAAAAGTCAATTCAAGGAGGTGGTTTGGCTCTTGAGAGAGGACTGTATCAGTGCTCTTTTCTGCAGATCCCGCTGCTTGGCTGGCACAAGTTGAAGCTGTTAAGTGCAGAAGCTTGTGTTCAGGAAAGCAAAGCAAGCTGGGAGGCACCCTGGTCATTGAGCAGGTTGTTCTGGTCTCACTGGGGGAATTAGTATTAAAGCCAGTGCAGTAAAACCTTTAAAATCACTGTAGAGGACAGACTGTCCTACACTTCAGCGTGGGTGCTTATATCTTCAGAAGCAATTCAAGTATCTCTGACTAACACAAGTCTCATCATGCATTGTTGCATTCGTTAGTGAAGAGTGGATAGGGATGAAAGAACATTGCATGAAACTGCTAATATTGTGGGTTTATTTAGTTGAGATTAAAATCATTGTGGTTAAAGGTTTCCTGGGGATATTCTTGAGGAATGGAGTGAAAAGAGTCTGAATAACATGGGAATCCCACTGTGCTAGGTCTTGACATCTTCCCACTTCAAACACTTGTGGTGTAGAACTGGAGGGAGGCTAGTCTCCTCTTTATAGGAATAAAGTAGAGCTCAAAAAAGGCCAAATGATTTCCCCCCCCTCAGAAGTGCCCGGTAGCTTTAGAAATCTCAATTCCATTTCCAGCAGCCACTCTGCTGACTCAAAATGCTCAGCAGCGATGTGACACCTTGAGTCAACTAGTGGCATTTCTTTCTTTTTCCATTAAACTGAGCAAAGCAACTCGGAAGAGGGGTTTTAAGTAAGACCGTCAGGTCACCTTTCTTCCGTAGCCAAAGGAGAAGAGCTTCTTTCATTGCAAGCCAGTGATTCAGCCCTGATTTGACATCCTGGTTGTCTTTGGGGGAGAGAACTGGTTCATTTTTGTAGATGCTTTATTAAAGCATGTTTTCCCCTACAAAACATCTCTCAGCCCAGGAGAGCTGTTACGTCTCCATTCTTCCTGTGTGATTCCAGCTGTGGAAATCTGTTACTTTAGCCTCCCTCCTCCATTTTTAGTTCTTTTTTATGAACAAGGGTTTTACCCCTTATAAACAGGGAATACTTGGTTGTCCTGCTGCACAGTTTTCTGCTGAAATATGTCCTGCTGATGGTATGCTTGCCTACATAACAAAACAAGACAAACATTTATTCAAAACGTAGATCTTCAAGACACAGCAGAATTGCAGCACCATTGATTAATATGTGGCAAGAAGTAGGAGTTTTGGCAATTCTTGGATGTCGCTTTTGAAATTGTGTAGAAAATAAATTGGATTTTTCTGCATAGAGAGCAGAGCAGCCTCTCTCACAAGCAGCCTACTTGACCATAAGGGTCAGCGATGATCTCCTGCTGTATCAGAGCTCGTGACAGAGAGCTGTGAGCAGGAGAGAGGAATCCGTCTCACCACTTACCAAGCCTGGAAGGTTCCAAGGGGTTTCCCTTGGCTGTGCCCCCAGAAGTTCCCTCCATACCCAGGAGCCTCATGGCAGGCCTGGAAGTGGCAGCAAGTATGGCTTAAGACTGCGTTTTGCGTAAGCCTGGTGTGTCCTCCCCAGTCAGTTCTCAGCTATCTATCACTGGGCATAGGAAGGTTGGTTGTGTGGAGCTGTAAGCAGCCTGACCTATGAATGGCAGCCCTGCCCACAGCCAGAGGTTGGAACTGGGTGATCCCATTAAGGTTCCTCCCAACCCATGCATTCTGTGATTCTTTGAACAGGTGACTTGACCCATCCTGATGCAGGGGACCTAACTGCTGCTTTTCTCACCTCTCCCCAGGCAAGTATTGGCATTCACTCCAGCGCTATGCCTCCACAGTGGGCTATTCCCTGGTTGAGGCACAGAAGTGTGAGAACGAAGAGGCTGAGACAGTGACAGCCATGGCATCTCTGTCGGTAGGCGTGAAGCCAGCTGAGAAGCGGTGAGTTGCTTTTGTCATCACAGGTGGCCTTGGGGGCAGCCTACTGGGTTAATCTTTGCCTTTTACCCATTGCACATGCATTCACCCATCTCCTTCCTTTCGTGCATTCTCTAAAGACCTGGGCTGCAAGAGAAGTTCACTTGCATGAGCCCCAGATGTTACCTTAGTGTTGTGCACACATTGCCTGATCCCTCTGCTCCAGTCAGAGCAGAATGTGTTTTTGGACCATGAGAGGAAATAAATTTTGCTGCAAAAATTTCAGAGTTGCACAGTGGAAGCACTTTGTTTGAAAAAAACCTTTTTGGAGGCAAATTTTAATTCTAGGTAAGCCAGCTGAGCAAAATTACCTGCAGGGAAGGTGATAGGAACATAAGGTGTGAGATTTAGCGCTACGAATTATCCGGCTCTCGTGCTCAACCATCTTTTCTCTCCTCCCTCTTCCCTCCCTGCCTGGCTGTGAAATTGCTCAGACCCGATGATGAACCGATGGAAGAGGAACCTCCCCTGTAGCATTCATCTTCGAGCTGGAGTTCTCCTGTTTGTTTGTCTTCGTCTTGAAGCTCTGCCAAGAAGCTTTCTCTTGTTACTCCTGCGTCCTGTCATGGTTTTTTCCAGAATACAGAAGGACAACCAGGTGTAAAGCAAAGCAACCGAAAAATCTCTCCGTATCTATACGCGTCTACAGTATATATTTGCTGAAAATGAAAAATGCTGGTGAAGAGCAGTAAAGGACTGACAACGCTGGGCACTCTTCCTCTGGTCCTCACCGGGAGTGGAAAGGGGAACGACGCCCGTGAAGTCTTTGGCAGAGTTGCCAAAAAGTCAAAGATTCAACAACACACGTGAAAATAAAACAAACAGACCTTAACGTGAAACTGGTGCTTACAATTTGATTACCCACAATTCAGCAATCTCCGCTTGAACCACTTTGACCCATCTTGTAGTTTCATTTCTTGGATTTTTTAAATGGCTCTTGCCTGCCTGTGAGTCAACGACGCTATTGTCGAAACCAGAACAATGTGAGATGGTGTATTTTTAATGGGGAGGGACAGGGAAAGAGGACTAGTCTTACATCTAAAGGAAAGGGAAAGAGAGGGGGGAAACGCAGAAAAGGAAACGGTAGCCCAGATGGAGTCGGCTTTATTGTCTCCAAAGCCATCTGAAGATGAGTTTGTGCCTTTTTTTTTTTAATTGATGGATATGGTGCAGCTGGATTTTTGAAGTTTGAGGAACAATGCCTTAAGTAAAAACAAAAAAACACAAAAAAGAACAAAAACAAACAAAAAAAAACACGAAAAAAAAAGAAAACGCAGCAGTTCGTGAATATTTTTCCTCTGGTTGGAAAGCCAAGAACTGCCATCAGGAAGGAAGACTTTTTGGCTTGTGCTGGCATGATGGTGGGAAGCAGGCATCAGCTGAACAGAGCGTCTCCAAAAACTGTCTACAAGTTTGGATTTGTTTTGTTTTCTTTCATTGCTGTTTCAAAAAAAAAAAAAAAAAAAAAAAACTAACAAAAAAAAACAAAAAAAAAAGAAAAAATTAAGGTAGTTGCCAAGAAAGTGGCAAATACTGTTGGGTCTTTGAAATTCAACCATTTTTAAAATCAAATTTTCAAATGTTTTCTCTCTTCTACATTATCTAGTAATTGAACTTATCAATTTGGTTGTTGAAGCATGTATTAGACACAAATGCAGGTTTAAGACTGGAATGCTTTTTATTAAAAGCAACTAGCATGAGATATTGCTTAAATTGTTAGGTATAAATATATATATGTGTATAATGTATATTCCAAATGTATTCCAAGCTTAGAAACCGGATTCCTATGAATTATTGATAAAATATTTATAATGCATTTATAGAAAAATATATGTAATAAATGCATACTATAACAGTAGCCATTGAAAGTTCCCTAGGGACAGATTTGTGAATTGGAATGTCGAGGTGCTTTTGGAAAAGGATCCAGGTAGAAACTTGAGGACTTTCGGACAACAGGTTGGAAAGTTTTCAGATTGCCAACACGTTAGCCACTGGGCAACTACCCTAAACATTTGTATTTTAATTTAAGATTTTTAGTTACGATCCTTTTCTAAAAAAAAAAAAAAAAAAAAAAAGAAGAAAAAAAAAGAAAAAAAAGAATGAGTTTTTTATAGCAAAGACTATGAATTTGCTGTTGATTTTTATATCGATATTTCACAAAACCCTACAGAAGCCTTGTTTATGTGAATCTGACATTTGTTTTCTATTTGGCAGGTTTTGTTTCCGAATGGCAATAGTGTCCAAACCTTTCTCCTCCCATTTTTTTTTCTTGCTTGTACATTATTTTCTTTCTTTTTCTTTCTTTCCTCCCTTCCTCCCCCCCCCTTTTCCCCTCCCCCTTTAAGTCTTTTGTACAGTGAGCAGCTTTCTGCAGGCGTAAGGAATTGTTGCAGATTGTCAGAGTTTATTTTTGGAAGGCGTGCGTTTACCGAGGAGGAGGGAATGCAATGAGCTCTTTTGTATAATACCGCCGACTGTATATTTCCTCAGTTCTGTTATAGTAGCTCTGTAAAGAAAATAAGGAGTTTTCTTACCTTCGACATAGTAGTATTACAATGGGTGACGTATTTATCCTCCATGTGGATTGTAGTGAGGATTCCACGCGGCTTTAGTAGCTATCATACGGAAAGCTTGTCAGACACTCGGACAGCTGGCATCTTCTCTCTCATGCACACGGACACGCAGACACGCACACACACACCCCACGTACTCTTCCCCTCTCCCCTTCTTTCTGAAGAAGTTGCAACTCGAGCTGCCTGAAGAACTGTTTCCTGAGCGATTTCTCCAAGCCGAGCTGGAACGCGGCCCCGGGAGCAGCCCCTCATCCCTGGCTCAAGGAAGAGGCGAGCAGCTTAGAGGAGACCAGATTGGAGAGTGTACCTTCTTGCAGCAGCGTAGGATAGCACAGATCCCTCGTCTGAACAACCAAGGGTAGATTTTTCTTTTATTCTGTTCTTAGGAGAACCAACGGGGTCATTTCTAGTAACTTCTTTTCCAGTTCTTGAAGGGGCTGTTTTCATTCCGTTCAAGACTTGCTTGTGGAAGGAATTTGAAGCATACCATACGTGTGAGCAAATGCAAGAGGCTTTTGTTTTTTGTTTCTCGGTTTATAATGCAGTTGAAAAACCAGACACTACTGTATTTGAGTTTTGCAGACCCAAGTACGTTTTTAAGTCACAAATAGCTTTGGTCACTAGGACCATCCTCGGCGCGTTCTGCACGCAGCCTTTCCCGTGTGGACGCACGGCGTGCCCACAGGCGCTGTTTTTTCCAATGACCACTTTGCTGCTGTGATCTAAACTCAACCCGGCCGCAGGATCTGGTGACTGACTTTCCATTTTCCTTTGGCCGTTTCTGAGCTGTGGGCAGTGACCACGTTTACATGAGCATTTCTGTTGTCAGATCTTCCTGGCGGTTTTGTATTTCCACTCTCCGTTGGGGCGAACCTTTTTGCGCTCCTGAGAGCCGGCCGTGCTGGGCTGGTTTCTTACAAAACTGGCCTCCCATGGCTTTCAGGATGCCACGTTTGTTTCTTGCCATCATTTCTCTGAGCCTGCCCAAGGAGAGAAGGGCTTCCCGAGGCTCCGGAGCTCGTCTCCTCCCCATCCCAGCCCACGTGGATCCGCTTCCAAGCTGTGCCCGTGGCCCAGGCCAGCTCTGGGCAGCACAGTGGAGGAGGAGCCCTTGTTTTGAGGCATTTTTCCCTTTTTGAGCCTACAGCTTCTTCCTTTCGGGTGCCAGTGTCACGGCACGGCCCCGCCGGCGTGGCTGGCAGTACACGAGTAACCATTTGTTTTTTACTTTCGATACGGAACATTCCTTTTTTATTAGTCTCGGTCATGTATTCATTCCATTCTTCCTTTTGTAAACTTTTTGGGCCCACGTCTTTTATGGGCATTGATATATATAAATATATATATAAATATATATGAATATATTTTTTTAAGTTTCCTACACTTTGAGGTTGCATGGTCTGTAAGGTTGGCATGTCTTTATATTGTATACAGATTTTGCACGCCAAACTTGGCAGCTTTGAAAACGGAGGAAAAAAAAAAAAAAAGAAAAAGAAAAAAAAAAAAAAAAAAAACAAAGGGGGGGGTTTTTGGTTTTGTTTTGTTTTTCCTTCTTTTGTTTTTTTTTTTTTTTTTCCCTGTTGTTTTTTTCCTCTCGTGGCATTTGCGGAGACTGAGGTTGGGACGTTTTTGTCACACGCACGCACCCGCACCCACACACACACACACACACGCAAAGGAAGGAGAGTGGGAAACGTTTGTCACGTCTCAGTGAACTTAAGAGATCATGCTTTTTGTTGTTAAGAAAGAGTTAAAAAGGACTACTTAAACATTTCTCATTTTAAGAAGAAGAAAAAGACATTTATCTAGCACTTGTGACTTACCAATAATAGAGTTTATTGTATTTATGTGGAAACAGTGTTTTTAGGGAAGCTACGCAGAACACACAAAGTTAACTGCCTGTGTCATTACTATTCTTTTTTTTTTAATTTGGTTGGGTATTTTATTTTGATTTCTTGGCTGGGTGGGGAGGTCGGATGCAACCTTTTGTCAACACACGCAGTCATTAATTCTGAGGTGATGAATGACGAGGACTTTAAGGAGTTAACTCTGCAGCACAGCTGTGTTAACTTTTTTACAATTACTTTTACATGCTGTCTTGCTAGGTTTCACTTTAAGCAGTCGTGTACTGTGCAACACTGTGGTTTAAAACAAGACTTTACATCGAAAGGAAAATCATGTTTCTTCATTGTCACGAAGTTGAGCTCGTTCTCAGCTCATCTTCACTTTGTCTTTGATATTGATGAAAAAGTATCCTATTGAAAGAAAATAAATTAACACTTTTCTGTGCTCCATAGTGGAGGCGCTATTTTCCAATTTATGAGGATGACAAACTTATATATATAATATATATATAAAAGTGGGGGGAGGGGTTGAAACATTATTCACCCGAGAGCTTATTACAGATATGTAGTATCAAAAAGTTGTAACTATATTATATTCTACTTTATACCTATACATGCTCAGTATGACGTCACCATTGGTAGCAGCTACCGGTTTACGCTGTAATTTAGACACAATTTCACTCTTATTGTATGGACCCTTCTTTAAGTGATGGTAGCATTCTTTGTGCTAAATTTTCTGATGGTCCTTTGTTTTACTTGATGGAGTTGGAATATTTTTCTCACTCTTGTTTTTGCTTGTTTTTTTTTTATTTTTTTTTTTTTCCTCTTTTCTCTCTTTTTGGTTTCGTGGGGTTTTTTGTTGTTGTTGTTGTTGGTTTCTTTTTTTTTTTTTTTTGTTTTTTTTAACTGGCCAATGGTGTCTTTCTCTGACAGTACCGACTTCAATTTCAACTTTATTAGGAGTCCAGTATTTTGTACCACATTATGACAACTTGTTATTCTTGTGGTGTAAATAAAAAGAAAAAGTTAATTATAGTAACACCTTTGTTTCTGTGCCTGATCTTTTTTTCATCCGATGCTTTCGGGTTCGTGTCGTGTTTGACATCATAACAGGCTGCCCAGAGAGCCGGTGCCCCATCCCTGGAGGTGCTCAGGGCCAGGTTGGATGGGGCCCTGGGCAGCCTGAGCTGGTGGGAGGCAGCCAGCCCACAGCAGGGGGGTTAGAAATTGATGGGCTTTAAGGCACCTTTTAACCCAGACCATTCTGTGATGTTTGATCCGCCCACATCCAGGTGTATACCATGATATCCATGCAAAGAGAATTGCTGCAGCTTCTGCCCAGTCTCCTTTCTGTTTCCAGCCATCCGCGTGCAGAGTCTGTAAGAAGAAAAAAAGATCTCTGTGAAAGCTGCCGTGCATCCATGCAGTCCCACAGCACGTTTTCAGGGTCGTGGCACGTCCCATTCACTCACTGCAAATGAAACCACAGGTGTGTCGTCCTTTGGGAGAGAGGAGCTGACGAGGGCTGGCTTTTGGGAGTGGCTCCACTCTCAAGAGGATCCTGTCTTGGAGGACCTGGATGCATGTAGCAGGGGGTTTGGAGCTTGATGATCCTTGAGGTCCCTTCCAACCCAAGCCATGTTATGATTCTGTGGTTCCTTCATGGGTTTCCCCAGGAGCAGGGCTGAGGATCTCAGTGCGTGCAGCAGACTCACCCTTTTTTCTTTCCTTTAGCCTCTGTCTTTTTCTTCTTGTGTCTGGAGCTCTCTGAACCATCCAAAGTCCTGTTTCCCCACTCATCAGCAGAAGCATCATCTGACCTCAAGGCAAGCTGCACTTCAGACCGTGCACTTCATGCTTTCATTGTTGGGATGATTTTCATTGTCCTGGATGGAGAAGACAAGTCCCTGGGGCTCCTGCTTGAGCTGAGGCTCGTTTACATCTGCAGAGTGGAGAGATCCATCATGTGCAAACTGCTGCAGAACAAGCCTGATGCCATCTGCCCTGGCGGGCAGCCCTCAGAACAGCGTTCCAGAGTTCACAGCAAGGTGGGAAGGGCCTCAGGAGCTGCAGATTGCCACCATGGGGTGATCTGGCCCTAGGGCTGAGGGCTGGAGATGGCAGAGTGAAGCATGCTCACATACATCTTCAGTATGGGTGCAGCATGCTCATCAGAAGCTGTTAATGTTTTAAGAAGCCCCAGGTCTCGTTCTGCAAAGCCAGATGTGCATTTTGGGCTCTCATAAATGCCCACTGCTGAGTGACGGGCTTGAGACCCAACAAGCTGGGATGGTGGAGGGAGGATGCTTAGAAGGGCCGGGTTTGGAGTTTTGGAGGACAGGCTGTGACAGGGCCTCCTTTGGTGTCCCTGGGACCAGCAGCACCTGATTATCTTTAAAGGAGGAAGAGGAAGTCAAGACTGTGCTTTAAATAAAGGTCCCCTCAAGGATCATCAGGTTTTAGCCCCCCACTGCAAGCTGGGTTGCCAACCACTAGATGTGTTCTAATTGAGTGAGAGATAAAAGGGAAACCTCCATAGGTTGTGGGGAAGCCACTGTCTGCCCTGTTTTGCAACAGCAAACTTTGCACAAACAGTTCCTGCTGAGAATATATTCATATTTCACGGCTGTGCAAATAAAGCCTCTCCCAGGCTGTGCTAATGAAAAGTTTCAGCAGAGAAGAAGCAAGTCCAGAAGAACTAATTATGGGCTTTGAGAAAAAAAAAAGCAATCATCTCTGTATTTTGTGGGGACTCGCTGGGTTTGTCTGTGAGATTTCTCTTTGGTGGTTATAAGGATAGGTGAGGAGTCTCTTTTCACAGGTGACAGGAAATGGGATGTGAAAAAGATGGCCTCGAGTTGCATTGGGGAGGTTTAGGTTGGATGTTAGACTTTCTTTGTGGAGAGAGTGGTCAGGGATTGGAAGGTGCTGCTGAGAGAGGTGATGGGAGTCTTTGATGTATTTGAGAGATGTGGCTGTGGCACCAAGAGCCACAGGACTCAGTAAGTCAATCTGATAGTTGGACTTCCTGATCTTAAAGGACATAGACACTAAATGACTGCTCTATGGCTCTGTGTAGAAATCTGGGAAGCCACCTGGGGGTGATGGCACACTGCCTAGGCATCTTCCATATGTGCAAGGAGAGCAGCTCTGGAGCATGTGCTGAAGCCACAATTTCTGCTCCTTGTGGTCTCCATTCTGCTAAGTTGCTGTTCATGAAAGGAAAGGTTTAGAATCTGCAAATTCAATATATGTTAAAGGAAAAATAACCTTTTATTTTATTTGGGAGGATCTGGGGATGTATGTACAGACAGCACAGTGCATTTGTCTTTGTGTCAAGGCAGAATTATCAAACGGTCAGCAGTTACAGAAGGGCTGAGGGAGCAAGAGACCTGTTTCCCATTAAATAAGGCAGAGAACGGGGAGCAATTCCCGTGTTTTAAAGCGGATTAAATATCTAGAGTCCTTGAGAAAGCTTTCCAAATTTCACTCTTCAATTACGTGTTTTAGTTTGACGGAGAAGAAAAACAAAATCCCTCCTTCCCCACTGCACAGAGCAATTTCTGCAATCCTCCCAATCCCCGTGAATAACGCAGCCAGCTCAGCTTAGCAGCTGCCCGTCAGTAGGCTCGGCAGGAATCCGTGTGGATCTGGGGGCTGCTTACAAACCATGTGGGTCCCAGCGCTGAGGAGGGTCCCTGCCTATCCCCCCTGCCCAGTAGGCCTTGGTGCATCCCAAGCCCACCAGTAACCCTGCCAAGTCTGAGGAGTCCTGGGCTGATATTGCTGCAGCCAAGAGGAGAAGCCTTGCAGCCTCCATCCCTTTCCGTCCCAGGTTCCGTTGGGGACATCTGCAGGTCCCCAACCCCACGCCTGGGGGATGCAGCATGGGAGGATGCTCACAAGGCTGCTGGATGTCTGTGAGCACAAACCACAGCGTGGCTTCCCATGGCTGGAACCCAACAAGGGCGGTTTGGTTTCCTCTGCACTGATTGATGATGGCTTCTAATAGGTTGATATACTTTTCCCATTTTATGCGACGGTTGATGCTTAGCATGTGGTTGGTGAAATGGCTCTGTGTTCAGTGCTGTAACAAATTGCCTTGGCCAGGTTTATCTGCTGGGCTTCATTAGGGACCTCTGGTGCGCCAGATTCTGGGGGTGCTGAAAATGAGACTTGAATTGAGTTATTCCTTGTGGGTTGCAGGCTAATTCTTCTTTCATCTAAAGCCTTTTCATATTTCACCTCTCTCCCCCTTATCTGTGACGGGTAATTTGATTTGCACTGTTATTTCAAAACAATTCCTTTTGGTTCCCTTTATGAGTTGAGAAAGGCAGGGCTTAAGGACTTAAGCATCACAAGGCTGCTTCCAAACTCTGTTCTGAAGGGGCCTGGGAGGACGCCGGGGGGGGAGGAAGAGCGATGCAGCAGTGCAGCAAATTGTCTGCAGAGTCCATTAGGATTCCTCCAAAGTGCATCCCAGCCTTGCTCCAAGGGCTGGCACGATGGATCACACCACAGTGTGCCAAAGCTCCTGTTCTGAAGGATCCCGGCTCAGCACGCTGGTGCTGCTGCTCTTTTTAGCAATTTATTCCTGGTGCAGCACCATGAAACTCCTCTAGCTGAACCATGTCAGCAGTTGTTTCTGCAGGGAGAAATATAACATGCAGCCACGGGGATTCGTGGCTCACAGCCTCCCACTCGCCTGAAAACACTGAGCCATGATTGCATTCTAGAATCCAGAGCAGCTTGCTTCCCCAGTTCATCAGCAGGGCGGGCAGCAGGTACCCACGCAGCACTGCAAGGAGCCAGCCCTGCCAGAGGGGCATCCCAGTGGCACTGGCATGATATCAAGGGTCAATGGAGAGGCTGAACAAATCCCACGCCAAAACCCCGAGGGCCATCTTGTCAGGGTGGAGGTGCCAGAAAGAAGTCCCTGAGAGCAAAAGACCTCCCAAAAGCAGGTGGACTTCTTGCCTAGAATCCCAGATTTATGGTGGATGCCCAAAAGATGGCAAGCTCTGTGTCATCTGCGGAACAAGAGGTGAGGGTCGGAATTGCTCATGGTGTTGGTGTCTGCGAGACACCTCTTAGAGATGTCCATGAAAGAGAGTTTTCTCCTTTCCCCTTATCCCACTGCAGGACTGGTTTTCTGTGTTTCCCTCTCCCCATCTGAAGGAATTCTTGTCTGCCTCTTCCTCAGCTCTATGGACCTTGGGGAACTGGAGCTTCATGGCAGAGCAGCTCAGACAAAGGCCAAAAGGAGGAGATGAGAAAGAAATCACTGTGAAAATATGCTCTGAAAAATGTATTGGCTTGCAATGCTCCATGGAAGTTCTCAAAGCAAGAAAATCCTAATTGAGAAACTTAAAAATATTCTCCCAGTCTTTTTTTTCCCAGGCAAAATAACAAAAATATGTTAACCCAACCAGTATTTGGTTGGTTGGTGGTTGGTTGGTTGCTGGAAAAGTCCTCTGATTGCCTCTAAAGAGGTTCTCTGATTGCCTCTCAAGCCATCTGTGCACTTGGGCAGCCTCCCCCTGGCCCTGCTGGGCAGCAGCTGATGGTTCACGTGCTTTTCACATTTTTAGCTGATTTTTTTTTTTTTTTTTCCAGACAACTTGGATTTCACTTGAAATCTGTCTGGCAGGACCTGGCCTCCAGCCTGCTTGGAACTGAGGCCCGTGGAGATTAATGACATGGAAAATGAGGAACGCTGACTGTAAAGCTCTGAAATTGTGGGAAAAGGCAGCTTAGAGCCAGGCTTCAGTGAGGAGGTGTGTGACTTGGTCTGGGATGGTGTTTGGAGAGGCAAAGGCTCCTGCTGTTCTTTCAAGGGAACAGCCTCGTATTTAACAAGAACTCTCTCCTCACAATGGAGCTGGAGTGTCTCAAGTACAGCAAGTCCTTTCCTTCCCCTCCTGGCGGTGTGATCCAGGTTTCCGCGGTCAAGAACGTGTTCATGAAAATATGGACAGCACGAGTTGGAGGAGGAATCAGCCAGGAACTCTGATCTCTGATTCCACCTCCTGTTCTGTGAGGAGGAGGAAGGTGCTCACCCTGTTCAGCTTGGTGGCGGGAGGTTGGGGTCTCCAGCAGCAGATGGAACATAGAATTGTAGAACATCCTGAGTGGGAAGGGAACCATAAGGATCATCAAGTCAAACGTGCTTGGGGAATGGGGATGCAGGTAATGTCCCTCTGTCCTGGCTCCATCAGGCCTTCCAACCACAGGGAACACGAGTCACCTCCCTGTCACAGGAAACAACACTGAGATGTGTCTTAAAATGACCTCTTGCTTAATGCTGGTAAGAAGGAATAAGCAGGGTGGGTTAGATTGTACCAGCAGGAAAGGATTTACGTAGCAAGGGACATGAGAAAGTGGCACCTGAGACAATATGAGCCATGCACGGGAAGTCACTGCCATGTGCTTCGTGAGATCTAAAGAGAGAGGCTGAAGAAATGCAGATTTAAACACCTATTTGTGCCCAGACAACAGGCCCTCGGTTGAGAAAGTCCTCTGGGTAAAGCTTGCATCCCTCCACCAGGCAGGTGTAGTTAATTCTGAGCAGCAGAAAACCTGTGAGCACTGTGACTGAAAATTTCCCTGAGCCCCAGGGTCAAATGGAAGAGAAACAGAAATCCTTAATCAGTGGGGGCGATACATTCCCCTAAGGAAGTGCCCCAAATTATTATCCCAAAGACTTTAGCCATGAGAAGCATTACCAACACCACCAGACTGCTGTCAGACCTCTAATTAATAGAGAAGTAGCAGTGCTAGGAGCCTATACTCCTAACAAAATTCACCTATGAACAGCTTTTTGGGCTTATTGTCCCAACAGAATGGGCTTGGACATCACTTACTGTTGAAACCAATGAGGTTTCATGGGGAGGCGAGGATGAATGAGTCCTTAGATGGGGAAAAGTAGAAATCAGTTGGAAAGAAGAAAGAAAGATACATTTGTGCGTATGCATATATATATATGCATTTTTATATGGATAAATTCATGTAAAAATCTGACCCAGACCTGAACTTTTCTGGCATGGAAGCAACATTAAGGAGGAAATACAGCCCTGCCTGCAATTCCTCATTGTATCAGTGGGAGAAACGTTACTGGGTCCAGTAAATCTGCCAGATGGCAACAGGGGATGACATAGGAAGGTGGGACTCGCAAGGAGGGTGCTGCTTTGCCCCTCCTCTGTCTTCCTTGTTAAGGAATGTTAATCTTCCCAGCTCCCAGAGTGCTCTGGGAGATTTGTTTGTACCAAAATCTTTAAGGTGCTTAGAGGCGCTTTTCCTTCCCTCTGTCCCAGAGTCATAGAACTATGGAATCATTCCAGTTGGAAAAGACCTCTCAGATCCCCAAATCCAACCCCATCCCACCCCACTTTGCCCACTGCCCACATCCCTTAGTGCCACATCCCCATGGTTTTGGAACATCTCCAGTGACAGTGACCCCACCATTCCCTGGGCAACTGTGCCAGTGCTTTACTCCCCTTTCTGAGAAGAAATTGTTCCTAATATCCATCCTGTCAGCCTTGTTTTTTTAAGTAACCAGTACAGCACTGTCGGGTGAGGGATGGTCCCAGCTGGGTGTTGGCTGCCCTGAGCTTCTCAGTGCTTCTTGACACATCCAGGAAAAGCCTTTTCAATAAATGCATCAACAACCAGAGAAAATAAAAGATTAGAAACCATCCGGCTGGCAGAGAACCCAGCTGGCTCCTTTGTCCTTGGACTTGTTTATTTTCCATCGCCGTCAAGATTGTCCTCGCTGCTCCGTCACACCAGGAGGAACCACAGCGCGGACCTTCCCCAACTGCTTTGCCTTCGGCATCCTGTCCCTCCTCTTCCTCCCAGTGAGCTCTGACGAATGGGCAGCTCTTCTGAAGAGGAGGGGAGGAGGAAAAAGCACTTCCCCAAGGGCTCGCTGTGATTCCTTGTGAGTGTTTACAGGATTAAAACTAGCAAAAATAAAGCCGGCGGCAGCCGTGCCAAGGAAATGATATCACGGGGCTGATGGAGTCCAGAGCTGCTCGGACAGATCTGTGAGAGATAAAAGGGGAAACTCTGATTACACCAGAGCCCCACCCCATCACCTTGAGAAGATATATGGAGTATTTCTGGGGGGAGGCTGCTTTGAGCTCCCACAACCAAGCAGAATGGCTGGCACTCTTCAGAGCGCAGTGAATTGTTTCGGTGACCCAAGGGATAATTGTACACGCACACAAATGAGCAAAATATTGAACGGTTTGCTAGTGATGAAGTCAAGCAACCAACTACTCCGCTGCAGAGCTCTCTGCTTCCTCGTGTGCCTGCCGATAAAAGCTATCCTCTGAGGTGGAGTCAGTAAGCAGGGATGCAGCTGGTGGGGAGCACGGAAGAGCTCAGTGAGAAGTCCTGCTCCTGCTTTCCAGTGGTTCCTCAAAGCTTGTGTTAGCAAGAAAAGCGTGCTGGGGGGTGGAAGGACAGGGATGTACAAGCACAGCACTTTCTGGAAAGTGGCATCCTGAAGTAAAGACCTGTTCTTGTAAAAATATCATGAGAAGGAGATTTGCAGGCTCACTGCACTGCCTTCCTCCAGCCAGTGTGCTGTCCTTGCTGGTGGTGCCATGGGGCTGCTCCTATCAGGTCCCCGTGCATTTTCTGGTGCCAGAGGAGTGCTGCATTCATTGGAGAGCTTTCCCTCCCTACTACATTTTTACAGCTTGCTGAGTCCTGCAGTGAGAGGACTGCTTGCCTGACCTGAAGTCATTATGCCATCTTGGATGGGGGACCATAGAGATCTGGGACCTCACTAAAACCAAAGTTGACTGCAATGAAGTAATGAATAAATTCATTACCATCCATGCATCTGTAGAGAAATCCTTCAGTCAGCTCTCTGTGATCTATTTGCAGCACTGGCTTCGGGAGCCTGTAATCACAGAACAACGTAAGTCCAGTTTGGGTTTCATCATCCAGCTTTGTTCACCTTCCCTCGGTGGGCACTTCTGGGTATTGCTGTTGACCCAAGGGTGGCCTGTGAGGTATAGTAGTTTTACACAATAGGTTTTGGTGCTTGGTTTGAATGTTATTGCCTCCAGTGAAGATTTATCACAAGAGCACCCAGCTGGGAGCACAGGGCCTGTTGTGCTGGCTTCAGGCCAGGAGTGTGGGAAGCAACAACCCATGCTCCAAAGGAGCCAGAAGAGAGGAGGAAGGCAAGGGAATGAATGCAAGCCCTTTTCGTGTTGAACATTAGGAAATCTTCTCCAAAAGTGTGGTCAGCACTGGAACGGGCTGCCCAGGGAGGTGGTGGAGTCACAGCCCCTGGAGGTGTTCAAGACGCGGTTAGGTGTTGAACTGAGGGACATGGTTTAGGGGGAAATATTTGTGATAGGTAGACGGTTGGGCTGGATGATCTTGGAGGTCTTCTCCAACCTTGATGATTCCAGGATTCTATTTTTCTATCTACAATGGCAGTGTTAGTAGAGTTTGGATCAGACACTGAAGTCATGGGCTCCCGTGCTCCCTCTTGCAACAAGATGTTCTGGGAGCTAAAGAGATGCCATGGGGAGCAGGGCACATCTCCCACCCCAGAGCAAAAGGCTCAATACTCACACGTACCAGAGTCACCTGTATTCACCAGCACAGAATCATAGATTTGCTTGAGTTGGAAGGGACCATTAAAGGTCATCTAGTTCAACTGCCCTGCAATGAACAGGGACACCTACAGCTAGGCCAGGTTGCTCAGAGCCCAGTCCAGCATACTTGTGGTTGAGTCGAACCTGACTCAACAGCCACCAGAGAAAACATTGGTGTCCTTGCTCTGGTAACTCAAACTAATTGCTGGGAAATTACTGAGACTGGATGAAGTTCTGTCTCATCAGCACTGCACCACAGCTGCAATAGCAAGGAGGGAAGCCAGGATTGGGCAGGAAAAAGGGAGGCAGAGCAAAGAGTATCTCCAACAGCCTGGAAGGGGTTATGACCTGCAGACTGCAACTTCCAGCCAGTGTTGAACTGGATATGACCATGCCCTGTAAGTGTCAGCAGCTGTTTGTAGGGTCGTAGTGGTGACCTCTGGCCCATGCCTGTGCTCTGTGGATGCTGTTAGGTGTAACCAGACCAGGTGGGGGACACAGGGAGGTAGAGCTGGCCTCCCATAGCTCCTTAGTAAACCCTTTCCTTGCTATGGCAATTAGGAAAGCTCAGCTGGACCTTTGCAGGGGTTGTGATTTGAAAGAAACCCAAAAGGGTTTCTTTCCCCAGTTGTTATTACTGTGGTATCTAAGCTGGAAAGCCAGTACCACGCCACTCTTCTCTGGAGAACAGGCTCAATGGCCCATGTGGCTCCTCCATTTGCTGCCTCCTTCCGCACTCTACTGATGTTGTGGGTGATGGGGAAATCCTTATGTGAATGCTGTGATGCACTATGCACTGCAGTTAGCCTGAGCCTGGCCTATCTGGAGGCCTACCCAAGCACCAGGCAGACACAGAGCTCCCCAGTGCTCTGATGTCCATGGTTCCCAGGAGAACACACAAGAGGAAATCGGTTATGAAGCGAAGTGGGGTTGTGGTAGTGTCCAGGAGGTGTGGAAGAGCACATTGTAATGGCTCACTAATACCTGATTTCATCATTAATACCATCCGAAGGCCACAAGTGGGGTACCTGATTGGTCTGAGAGGGATGCACTCACAGGCAGCATTGCTGAGCTGCACCCTAAGCTGTGAGCCAGCAGAGTGGATTTGGGGAGTCACATCCTGCAGCTTCCTTTCTTGTCTTCTGAAAACCAACACTTTGCCTTCTGTTTTATCCCTCGGATTCTATGATTGGCTATTAGGCCTTAAACGTGCCTTGCCCCTGCCCCTGGTCCCCATCCCTGTCTCAAGCCTGTAAGACTGTGGGGTTTCAATTTTACTCATGGGCTGAACAAATTCAGATATGTGGCCAAAAGCCTGGAGAAGAAAGATGCTGTTAATTTGATGATCTGGCTTCAGTTTCTGATGCTGTCAACTGCTCAGAGAATTAAAAATGAGTGGATGAGAATGGAGCTGAGATGGGATGATAAACATCAAGCCAGTACCCCCCTTAGTTTCTCCCCTGTCACCCAGAGAGATGTTTCAGCGTTGATGGGAATAACTGCTAAGCAAACATGTGTGTGTGCATGCCTATGGATGTGACCATCACACGAACAGAAGGGAGGGAGCTCCCCGCCATTCAGGAACTGAATGGACAGTCTAGGTCTTATAACATGGGGTCTGTGGCTTTGTTTTCCCATTGGTAACCTTTTAGACGAGTCCTTGAAATTTCTGCTTATCCAGGCTGGGTCAGAGTCTTCCAGCCTCCACCGAGGACATGGTGGTCTTGTTTCATTGCTCTGGGAGAAAGGACAAAGCAAGAAGGGAGGCTGAAAGCCTCACCTCTGCCTGTCCTTTCTTCAGCTACCAGTCTTTGTGCCCGTGGGAATCAGACATGCAAACAAGGAGATTGTAGCACTCTAGAAATGGGGTTGGACTGAAGAAACCCCAACTGTGCTCCCCATGCATCCTTGCACATTTCAGCCTCTGAAGCAAGTCCCAATGTCTGATGTCCATGCACCTATCCAGATCACCCACAGCTTATTTCTTATGTATGACACAGAAGGAAACTACAAAGGGCTGACAAATGGAGCCTCCAGAGCCCCAGCCTCTCCATGTTGTCCCTTTAAAGTCACCCAGTCCTTGGTGGCTGCTATGCCAGCCCTTCTTGGGAACATCCTGAGCTCCTTCCCAATGGCCACACGAGCCCTGACCTTTCTCCCAGCACTGCACACAGATCTGGGGACAGTCTTGGTTGCCTGAGATTCCTCTCTCTCTCTTTTTTTTTTTTTTTTCCCTTTGGAAGTTGGGTAGTTTCCAACATGAGTCACTGTCCGCCTCTTCTCCATAATTAGTGCACTGGGAGTTGCAAGTATGACTTTGGTGTAGTCTACAAGAATTAATCAAAGTGTATCTTACACATTTAAACGCAGTAAAACTATCATCCGGCCAAATCCCTCCTGACTGACACAGCCCCTAGCCCCAGTCCTCTCTCACTCTACTCTTGCCTCTTTTTTTCTTTCTCCTTTCTCCTTCCTTCTTAGCACTGTTTCCCACAAATGCTTACAACCTCTTTTCCCCTTAACTTTAGCAATGCCCTTCTCACGGCAGTTTGTTTTTTTGCGATTGTTGCAGCCCATTTCCTTGTGTCATGAACATCTCACTAAGGTCGGGCATTGGGAAGTTGGTGCTTTGGGCTTTGCTTTGTTTGTTTGCTTCACGGGCTTTTGACATCTTAAATATGAGAACAATATTACCATTTGACAATAGGAATAAAAACAAGTGACCCGCCCTACCACTTCTTTCAAATCCTCATTAAAGCCTCTCCACTTCTAATTGATTTCAGGAGCGACTGAACTTTTTACGGATCAAAAAAAAATCCCCTGTGATTTGGGATTTTTGCCCTCTTTAGCCATCTTGTTGTGTAGTAGTCATATGGGTGGAAGAGCTCCACTGCTCTGCTGATGTAAGCTTTGTACGTGGTCAAGACCTTCTCCAAAGCACTGGCAGTGAGTGCTGATAGAGAAGTCCACTCCCCAGCCTGCTCACACTGGGCTCAGAAGTGGGATTCCCCATGGTTCATGTGGTCCATCCTTTAATCCAATCTTGCAGCCATGTTCTTGGGCTGGTCTTGGTGGGGGAAATGACACCACACCCTGGTGGCCCTTTAAAAAAGCAGTGGGGAAAGTCATGAATAGACCTTAACCAACCGCTCTTCTCTCCCTGCTCACTACAGCTGGAGAGGTCAGGCAAAACGTTACTTACTATGGTTGTCTGCTGTCGTGGCCTGGGACCTCACCTTGAAAAGGCAGAAAGCTGCCAGTCAGAGGGAAGCTCCTGTCACCCACTTCTCATCTGTAAGAACTGCACTCTCTGTGTTAAGGCAGTGACTATGTTAGAAACGTGTCGAAACAGAATACGTGTTTTATTTCATGCCGAGAGTCGTGCCACTGGGATAAAAGGCACTCTGCAAGAGGTTCATCATCAGCCTTTGGAAGTACAGGTAGGAAAGCTGAGAGCTCATAGTGGGCTGATTTCCATCCCATAGTCTCTTTGAAACTAAGAAATGTTTCTTTCCTGGAAGTGGGGTAGAGATTCCCTTGTCCTTTGACACCCATCTGTGCCATCATTTGAATTCCTCCCAGGTGACTTGCAAGTTCTTAAAGACAAACATGAAACTAGGAGTGTGGGATTGTGTTGCATTCTCTCTCTTCATTTACCTACCTCTGTTTACAGCTCTCAAGATAAATATGAAAAAATGTATGAGAAACAGCTGACTCGCTGGATCGTGAAATTTCAAAATGTTGAAATGTTGATTTGGGGAGAACTGAAAAAGGAAATGGAAATTTCTGGCCAACCAAAGAGAAAAAAGAGAAAAAGGTATAACTTTTGGTCATGCATGATATGTAAGCCTCAAATTAAATACCTTGCTTGGACACTGAATACTCTGTATTGTAAAACTTAAAAAAAAAAAAAAAGTAATCAAAATCCTTTCAGAGCTTTAATTTAGAAAGGCTTGAAGTTTGCTGACTTTATTTGCCAAATTTTGTTGTGAAAACCCACCACTCAGCTAAAGCACTGCAAACTGCTTTTCTTTTAAACATCCATTTGAAAAATATCACCCAGCTCTACTGAATCTGGCTTTTTATGGCCTCCCCAAGCTCCAGCCAGCGATCCCAGAATAATTATCTTCTAGCTGCAATCTGGGAGCTCTACATCTGCAAGCCAAATTTCACCTGTAGGTGACTGTCAATAAAGCTGGGAACTGAATTTGAGAATCTAGGAGTTAATGAAGAGGAAGATTTTTTTGGCACCCATTTGGGAAAAAAAGTTCAGCACAGGCCCATAGCATGTAGTGAGATGCAAGTGTGCGCATAACTCCTATTTGGCACATGCTTGAAGTGCTTTCCTGAGTCGAGGCCTTCAATTTCAACCTCCTAAAAAGTTTTGGCAAACCTTGAAATGTGCTTAAAGATGAGAAATGAAAACACATCGTCGTTGGCAATAACCTTTCAGTTTTGAGGGATGTTCATTTTATAGGTCAAAGACATATGGGAAAAATTCGTACATTTCCCAAATAACAACGCATAGCGTAGGGAACAGTTTAATACGAAACAGCAACATGGGGTTGGGTCATTAATGAATCTTGGATGCAGTCATCCACACGCTGTGAAATCCAGCTGAAACGGAGCACCGGTTCAGGATGGATGCCACACACCCTGGTGTGCTCTGATCAACAGATATGCTCCCACTTGCACACACGGGCTGGTGGTCCAACTTGTGACCACCAGCACCGTGCAAACGTGGGATATCCACGTGCTGGGGCTGAGTGCTGGCCACCTTGCGTGTCCCTCACACCATGTCCAAGGAGGCCCCCAGTGGCCAACTCTTCCTGGTCCAAGATCTAGAGCTCTTCCAGAACCATCCTGGCAGCGTCTGTGAGTGGGAAGTGACACTGCTACAAGGGCTTTGCAAAGGCCTTGGCAGCACGAACTCGGGGGAAGCCAAAAACATGATAAGGGTGGACAGGCGTAGCGTGTGTGTGGGAGGTGCAAGGTCGGCGCGGAGACATGGCTGCCTCCTCTGAGGAGAGGGAGGCTGAGCAGCGCCTGGACAGGGTCTTAGCAGCCTTCCTCCCCCTCCCTGTGAGAACCAGGCTCATCCCCCTTCCCATCCAGGAAGGAGATGGGGCACGTTTCTCTTCATCACAGCGGATGGGGTTTTGGAAGGAGCCCATTGGAGTTCAGCACTCTATTCCGAAAGATAACAGGAACGTCCCAGCCAGCGGGACTTGGCTTGGAATTTGGACTGTACAAAGGAAACCCCAGCCTCATGATTCGTTATCCCCTCGCTCGTCATTTGGCTCTGTTTCAGATTCAGCCTGTAAAAGGCAGAGGAGAGATTACATGAAGGAGCTTGATTGCACGTCCACTGCATCAGTTGACCCCATTGTGGCAGGGCCCCATGGACCCTTTATTTTTATCCGGGCTCAGATTGCTTTTCAGTTTTGCAAGAGAGTTGGAGTCTGGGGACTGTGTGACTTCCAGGACAGGATGCAAAGCTCAGAGCAAAGAACCCACCCTGTGCCATTAGCCAAAATCCACAGCTTGATTTTCCTTCAGGTTCACGAGTAAGTTTGTGCCATTAGATCAGACAGTCCTGAAGATCCTGTAGGGGCTGATACATTCATCTGTGGATTCCAGCCTCATTTCTAAACACAAAGGTTTGAGTTAAGCCGCAGTGAGTATAACACACGCTGCTTCATTTTGGCTTCTGAGACTTCTGAGCGTAGCAGAGATCTTAATCTCAACTGCTGTTGCTTTCATTAGAGCATCATATGGGAGAATTCCCTCTGAAGACCTGCTGTCAGCACCTGGAGATGTTGCAGGGTAGATAAGGTGCAGGTGACATATGCTTTTGCTGTTATTATATTTATTCAACCTGCTGGAGGGAGCAGCATGGTCCCATGTAAGCCCATCAATATCACGAGGAGGGAAAATAGGCTGAGACCCTGACTCGGACAATACCAAATTTGTTCTTCTCTATGTCCTTCCTCCCACTTCTCATTGCAGCTGTATCCACACGATGGCACTAACCTGCAGGCACTATCCTCCATGCTGAGCTAGGCTGGGGGGATGTAGATAGGCTAGTCAGGAGAAAGTCTCTTCAAAAGCCCCGAACAGAACAAAGGCCAAGTGGGGTGGAAAAGCAGAGCCAGCTGAGCTGGATTTCGCTCCCTCTGCTTCCACTGGTTGGTAGTTGCACACATTCACTCCTGGTTGATGGCGAGCTACAAGTAACACTATTAGCAAATTCATCACGTGTTGCAGTGGGCAAATATTCACATTGATTACATCTCACCAGGGCATAGTTAAAAATCTTGGGCTCCACAGGAACTGCGGAACTGCTGAGCAGTCATCCACAGCAATCTGTTCCCTGGCTGGGCTGATGCTGAAAGATGTGTGCTCTTTGCTTGAAATTATCAGGGGACTTCAGAGGATAATGACCCTATGGCTCAGAAATCACTCTCTGTTGATTTGTTTTAATGTGGCTGCTAGGAGCTGTGAGGAGAAGCAGTCCGGGCAGCAGGTTTTTCTTGGCCTGGAGTGTATCTCCTTGGTTCTTCCAACACTTTCAGGAGCAGCAGAGCAACATGTCCTGGCAAGAGCTGTGCCATGGGGGTCCCTTCACCCCAGATCCAGCTTCCCTTGCAATAGGAAGGACACAGAAAAGCAAGCACTGTAAAACATCTCTGCTGGGATGGTTGAAAATATGCAGCAAGAGAGGCTGGGATCCTTGTAAAGCAGTAGGAAGGCTGAATGCTTTGGGAGTCTCAAAGGTGTCCGCAGCAGCAGAGGGAAAACTTTTCAACACAAGCCCCATTCCTCTCCTGGACGTGCCATTTCCCAAAGAGAAACTCTGCACGTTGGCTCATGGGGGTTCGATTTGATTTGTGCTTTAGCTGGAGTTTGGGGATGACTGCAAGTAGCAAACCTGAAAGCCAGCTGCATGTTCCGCTTTTCCCTTGTTTTCTCTTCAAAGTGAAGCAAGCACGATCATTTCTGACAGCGGTAGGTTTTGCTGGGGTTTGGTTTTGCACATTCCAGGCCTGAGGGTGTCAAGCAGGGAGCTGATGCTGTGGGAATATCGGTGGCAGAGCCATTAAAGCCAGGCAGCAGGACTGCTGATCAGGCAAGAAAGGGCCGTGAGGTTACAAGGCTGGCCTGGGGCCATGTGTCACATCTCTGCCACCTTCGTTCCTCCAGCAATGCTGACTGGTACTCTGTAAGTGGAAGCATGGGGCAGGATGCTGAGAAATAGCCAGATCCCCAAATAGCTTGGGACATGGAGTAATAAGGAGCTGCCCTCTGCTTTGGGGGAGTGAAATATCCCTCTTGTTAGAGGGACTGTGAAGGCAGAAAGTCCACTCAGGGGTACTAAATGAAAATTTATGAGCCGAGCTCTTTGAGGAGGAAGGTAGAGAGAGGCAATGGTTTTGTTTAGAAGTGAAACCACTGGCTTCAAGCCTGACCTTTGGCTCCTTGTGACCCCAATACTAATGAAGGAGAAAGGGCCTGGTCGTATAAACATGTCACAGCATGAGGTTCACAGGGGTGAGATCTGATTACAGCCCAGCAGAGCCTAACACAAGTAACTGTTCCCACTATATGATCTTGCACTGAGGCTGGATTCCCCAGTCTCTGCTCTGAGCATTACCTTGTGTGGGACAGAAACTCCTGCACTGCAAGCTGGAGGGCAAGGGAGGGACAAATCTGCTGAGGATTTCACTCTTGGTGACCTCAGGTGTGAGGAGTGAGAGCTCTGCATTTCTGGAGGACATTTTAGGGACTTCTTGCTTAGCCCATGGGTGGCAGGAAAGAACAGTTTTTAATATCATATGATATCTTTTCAGTGCTTTAATGGGAAAGCATTGATCCTGTGGTGTTTGCAACAAAACTGTTGGCATTTGGATATTTTCTCTCTGAAAAATAAATAAAAACTCAGAAAAAAAAAGAAAAAAAAACACCAGGATTTAATTTGATTTTAATGTGAGGTTTAAAATCATAGTTTTGCAAAGGCATTGCTGAAGTCCCAATGTAAAAGTGCAATGAGCTTAGTGTGAATGAAAGTCTAACCTGAAAGCAGCACTCGATATATGGAAAATGGATCTGAGGCAAATGCCTATCCCTCTCCTCAATGATGAGTTCATGTGCTGTCTATAAGAACAGGCATGTCTTTGCTTACCTTCCTTTCTGCACTGCGTGCTACCCCTGTTCTTCCTCTGCACCTCCTTCTTGCACAGTTCCTTTCCTTGTGGCTGAGGAAGGCAGTGCTCATCCAGCACTGATCAGATAGATATGGAGGAAAGGCTCAGCCCTCCTGGATCCTAGGGCTGCTGCCTCTTCCCTGTGAAGTGATGGATGGGCACCAGGCTGTGTTAGCCCAGGGGATCAGAGGAGGCTGTGGACAAAGGGCTGCTGATGAGACAAGGATGCCCCATTGCAACAGCGGGTCACCAAAGCACAAGACCAAACCCTGATGCAAGTGGGTCACATTGGTTCTTTTGGCCACCGCATGTCCCCAGCTGTGGCAGTGTGCCCAGAGCTGTGCTGGGGCAGCAGCACAATGGCCAGATGTGGCCGACCAGCAACGGGTGTAGATGGCTTGATGCAAACCCATCACTGCCGGGTAATGGGTCATGGGGACACCTGTATGTGGGGACAGCAAGACAGGTGATTGCTCTCATGTCTTGCTCTCTAAACCCTTCATCACAATTACTGCCAATTTTTAGGTCATTTTCTAACAGTTATATAGACCTTAAGGTTGTGACTGAAGAATGGCTGAGGTGGGCCATAACTCAGGCTTGGCCTGGATGTGGTGGATGTGTGGCCAGCTCTATGAATGGGCTCTACAGCTCTAGTGAGAGCCTCACCAGTGAGAAGAGTTGTACTTGTGGTGCTCCCTGCCCAGTGTTTTGGGTCCATCAGCCCACCAGGACTTGATGTCCTGATAGGCACCACTCAGAGAGAGAGCCCCACACAGCCTCTGCTGAGAGCCCAGAGCAGGGAAGAACAGAAAGGAACTCAGCCAGCTCCTCGTGCCAGCTGAGAAAGCAAAGGCTGTCAGAAGATGAGCAGCCAAGGTCCAACATGGGCCATGCAGGTGCTAAAGCTGTGTCCTGGTGTGAGAACCAGGCGGGCTGGGGGACCATGGTGTGTGTGTCCCCATCTCCCATAGCGTGCTGCAAGCCACTGCCTCGCACATCTTCAAGGCTGTGCCAGTTGGGCTGTCGCCCAGATCCTGCTGAGTTTCCACCAGATCACTAATTTGGGAAAGAAAGCTGCAGTCTGGCAGGCTGCTATTGAAAGAGGTTTCTGAAATAAGGGATATTAGGAAATATCATTATATATCTTGCGGCCATGTGCTAAGCAGAATGGTTTTTCAAATAACTACCCGGACAACTCGAAAGACGTGATGAACTGCAAATGACCCACAGAGCCCATTGTTTGTACTAGCTGGTGAAAAAGCCACGCTGAATGAGGCAGGGCTGTCAGGCCATGTCTGAAAACAATGCTGCTTGAGGAGGTGGTGAGCAAAGGGGGGGAGGAGGCCCTTGCACTCTGTGACCTGCTGGGGTGTCTCAGGCAACAAGCTGCAAAGCAGAGCAAAGCCACAAAGTCCCCAGCCTCAAACTGCCTTCACGTGAGAGCAGGTTTGCAACGGTGCACCAAGCCGAGCTCCGAGTGGGCATGCCAGCATCCCAGAGGCTCAACTGGGAGCACATGCTTCAGCTCCATTCATCATCCAGGCTGAAGTACGGGTGAGGGAGGCTAACCCTTCGGTAAGTGTCGGCCGTAGGAAATGTGACTTATCTTAAAGAAATGAATCATGTTTCAGCAAATGCTTCCTGCAGAAATATTTTTCTCACAAACTTTGTTTCGGGTTTTGGCAGATCTGGAGCTGCTGGCGTTAGCAAAAGCAGTCCCTCCCACCCACTGTTCTCTGGGCTTGAATAGGAATTAAGGAATAAAGGCAGAGGGTATGTGGAAGGCTAAATGCATCACCACTTTTTCTCTGTGCAGCAGCAGGATATGCAGCTTAAAGGCAAATATCAAAGATCCCCAGGTAAAGTCAAGGGGAGTTGTATGCTTGGCTGTGCTGGGCACTCAGCTTGCAAATCTGCCTTTATGGCCTTGTAAAAATTCCTGTCAGGTGCTGATGTTTGTAGGAAATCAATTTCCAGCTCCCCTACTATCCTGAAAGCATTCTGGTGGGGGTGGCAAGGCAAATCTCCTGGTCTCATTTCATAAAAATGTGGTTTATTAAAAGAAGAGAAGAGAAGAGAAGAGAAGAGAAGAGAAGAGAAGAGAAGAG
>NW_024962267.1:20371913-20458246 GCF_019238085.1 Lagopus leucura | reverse complement strand
AGAAGAGAAGAGAAGAGAAGAGAAGAGAAGAGAAGAGAAGAGAAGAGGAAGCTATTAAAGCTCTATATTTACTTGCAAATAAATCGTTAGCGCTTCCTTTCCTTCTGCAAAAGCTTTGACAATGTTCTTGTCTGCCTGCAGGGAGAGAGCGCAGCTTACAAATGCCCTTTGGGACCACGGTTTAGGAGGGGAGGGAGGAAGAAGTCCATCTTGGTTCTGGAGAACCTCAGACATTTTCTTCCCAGTGTCAGAGAATTTTTCATGGGAAGGCAATTTCATTGCCCTGCCTGCTAGGCTAACTCCACTCACTTTAAAATAGACCCATAGACCCACAGGGGAATAAGGACTTTAAAAGATCCATTTGCTCCCAGTCATTTTACGCAACAACCCAAGCTGAAGTGAAAGATCTTTATTTAAATATGAATTAAGCTCCAACCTTACCCTTTACTGCGTTATTTTCCTTTGAGGTTTACTTTGATACTGTTTCAAAGTCTTGAAGCTAACAAAATGCTGGCCGATATTTAAAGTGACAGGAGAGTTCTGGAAAAAGATTTAGGAGGCAACTAAAGTCTCTCAGCGCAAGACTCTGCAACAAGACAGGAAATCATAAAAGGGCTGAGTGCACTTCACCATGTTCAAAACAAATTTTGAGACTACAAAGGCAAGTGGAGTGGCATCAAAACCACAAAAAGCATCAAAACACAGCTGAAAACTCTACATCAGCTTGAATTATTGCATTAAAACATGGATGAAATGCTGGTAGCGGGTCGTGCTTGCTTCTCATTGGGGCTTAGGAGAGCAGCTATGGTTACTAACTCGGTGCTAGAGGTGGGAGGAAATGTTAAAAGTCATCTCCAAAACCTCATAATATTTAAACACATTGTGAAGACAGCATGTCTAAGTGATGAAGGTGAAGAAATGGGCTGTATGAGAGGGTCCTCTTCTGTGCTTGACCTCTCCTTTTGCCTTCCGTGGTTTCTGGCAGTCCATCTGATGCAGAAGCAGCTTCTGGAAAGGGGGTTTTCTGCCTGAAGAAGATGAAGAAGTTCCCCAAGGGAGGGGTTTCCTCCTCCCAATCATGCCAGTACTGCAATATGAGTTATACTGAATAGGGATCATGGAATCATAGAATCATGGAACCAGAGAATGGCTTGGGTTGGAAGGGACCTTAAAGACCACCCAGTTTCAACCCCTACTACAGGCTGGTTGCCTCCCACCATATCAGCCTGCCCAGGGCCCCATGTAACCTGGCCTTGAAGATGGGATGACCAATTGTGATGCATTGCTCACCACACCTGGCTGGGCTTAGTGACGATGCTCTCCCATGGGGACACACCAGCATCATGGTGGCCTTTGCATTCCCATGTGGTCAATGAACTGCCAAAGGGACAACAGCCTGCCTGTGCCACTTGGGGATTGATCTTCTGAAGGTCAGATGTTTGGATGATGGAGATGAGCTTGGCAGGTCTCACTGGGGTAAATATTTGATTGCAGTGCGTGCACACAGAGAGAGAATTGAAGGTCTTGAGGATGACTTCAGTTTTTCTCTTAATCAGGGATGCAGTGTGGCTTCTCAGAGGTTAGAAAGGGAGCTTCAGTGCCTGTAGAAGGCATTGCCAAGTCCCAGTGGGAAGATAGTGAGTTTCTCCTTGGTGACATGCAATATTAGTTCTGGCAAAGTTCTCAGGCACTTCACATTTCTTGTAATTTCTGCATCCAAGTTTTATCTTCGTTTAACCCCAAAAAAGGCCCTGTTGCTGTGCTTCAAAGCAGCCCTTCTTCTCTCTTGCAGAAGTGAATAGGAGCGTATTTTTATCCTGATCTTACAGCTGGCTTTGTATGGATGCCTCTGAAACCTCAAGGGCTCTCTCTTCTCCCAGTCATGTTGTGTGTTGCTCTAGCTGAAGTCTCTGCCAAGATGGTGCTAACCATCGCAGACCGACTACCTCTTGTAGCCATCATCTTTTAAGGGGAGTTGAATTCTCATCCCATAGATGGTGCCTGGGTGGTCCCAGCCAAGCGAGGACTCCCAAGTTTGCAAACTATCCCTGGGAAGATTTGCCAGCACTTTTCCCTCCCTGGCTCCTCCTTGCTGTCAGCGGCTGGGTGAAAATGGGTGGCCTGGGGGGGGAGGGCATAGAGAGGAGGGATCCCAAGGGGGAACTCTGAGCTTGGATTTGTTTGGGGTTTTTGTTGTTATTGTTGTAGTTGTTCATTTGGCCTGGAGCTCTAGCTGTAAAGTGGCTGTGAATGGCACATGAAAACTTTTTCCCTTTTGCAAATGGGAGCTCTGGCAACTCCTAGCTGATCTGGTACTGAGTTAAACACCCACACTCCTTGCATCAGGACCTCATGTGTGCCAAGATCAGCCAGGCCCTGTAGGTTTGGACGAGTCCCTGTTTTGACTATCTGTGTTCTGTGTGGCTGAACCTGGTGCCTTAGGGGTTGTAGTTTCATTCCCTTTTGCATAGGAGAGCTTGTCCTTGCCCTCAGTCTCTCACAGAGCTGTGGGGTTTCATGGGCGGATGGGATTGTGAAGGACAAAGTCAGTCACAGTCTGACGAGCGGGGTGCCCTATTGAAAAAGCTGCTACATATTCAAAGGCAAAAAACAAACAAACAAAAAAACACAAAACAAAAACTAAATAAATCTTCATGTGCTGTACATGACAACACAGCTGCAGTTTTAGGATCTGGATTTTACCTTGTCTTTGGCTGCTTCCTATCAGCCCCATGGTGCTGATTATGGGCTGCAGCTTGTAAAAGAGAAACTCATCTTTTCAGCAGTTGATTGAAACATGTGTCTCTTTATCCATCAATTCAAATGTCTCCTGGTTGAAATGTGATATTCAGAGAGTTTGCAGCTCTCAAATTAGCTTGATATGCTGGTGCTGAAACCTCTCATCGGAGCCTCACAGCACTGTTGTTTTTTTGTCTGACAAGAATCATAGAATTATTTATGTTGGGAAAGACCAAGCTCATCTAGTCCCAGTCCCAGTTCATCTAGTTCAATTGTCCATCACCACCGTGCCCACCAAACCATGTCCCTAAGTGCCACATCTCCAGGGGAGGTTGAGGTTGGATATTAGGAGAAATTGCTGAGAAGGAGTGGCAGTGCAGTGGGACAGGCTGCACAGGGATGTGGTGGAGCCACCATCCCTGGAGGCTTTCAAGAAATGTGGAGATGTGGCACTGAGGGATGTGGTCAGTGGGCATGGTGGGATGGGTTGGTGGTTGAACTGGACGATCTTAGAGGTCTTTTCCAACCTTAACGATTCAGTGATTGTATGAGTCTATGATCTCCATGTTTCTTGAGCACCTCCAGATACAATGACTCCACCACTTCCCTAGATACCACATTCTAAAGCTTCACCCCTCATTTGGACTTGAAATTTTTCCTGATGTCCAATCTCAACCTCCCCTATTGCAAGTTAAGGCCATTACCTCTCATCCTACCACTAGTTACCTGGGAGAACAAGTTTACATAACTACTCTTTTTCTGCCTAAAAATAAAAATATTGTATCCTAGTACTCTGAATTTATTTCTGGGCTGCATATTTACCTCCCCATGGTTGTTCAGCTGCAGAAACTTGGTTAACTCCAGAATTCACTGGAGCCAACTAGTGCTTGTGAGCATTTATTGTCACTATTCACCTAGCATTGTCTGCTAGTGCAGGGGTAAAGAGAGAGTGCAAATGCTTTGGTCTGCCATTACATGTTTTTGCATGCATGATGTTGGAGGACAAAATTCAGCAGTTCTGATCCTTGGTAAGCATTAAGGAAGGCATATGGCAACCACAGTGGCACTGCTGTGGTTGCATACATCTCATCTGTGGCTTGGCAGTGTCTTATGGACAGGGTTAGTGGGCATGGTGATGATGGGCTGACAGTTGGACCTGGAGATCATAGAGGTCTTTTCTAATCTTAATGATTCTATGGTTCTGTGATCAGCAGGTTTGACCCGCCAGCTGTCTCCTGGTTCTGGTCATGTCTTGGGAAAGCAAAGTAGCACAACAGACTCTTCTGGCAAACTGAATGGGGCTGAAGCGAGATTTAGGTGTCTGTACTTTGATGGTGCCTCACCTTGTGGTAAAATAAGTTTGGCACAATTTGCAGCATCATTAAGATTCACAAAAATGCAAAAACTAACACGTACCCACAGGAAAAAATACTGCTTGCCATATGACATGCAGTGTCAGATGACATCTGTTAAATTCACCTTCTTACATGGCACTTTTGGCTCTGCTGGGACAAAATACTCAGACTGAGATGTCACTTCAGCACGTTGCACGCCCAAGAGTTTTACGGGGCTCTGGGAGACAGAAAAGGAAGGCTGATGAGCACCAGCAGAGCCCATTGGTGGTCCCAGGGTGGAAGGTGAGGGGGAAGGAGGAGCAGAGCAGCAATCCCAGGTGACCACTGTTGTGGTCCAACTGTGATATTTTGCACTTTATGAATCGCTTCTGCATACAATATGCAGTCCATAAATGAATAGGAGTTCCAAGGCTGAGCAGCTGAACTGCATCCCATCTACATAAAATTCAAAGAATCGTGGAATAGCCTGGGTTGGAAAGGACCTCAGAGATCATCTAGTTCCAATCCCTGCCACAAGCAATGTTACCAACCAGCAGATCATGCACTAGATCAGGTGGCCAGGGCTCCATCCAGCTTGGCCTTGAACATCTCCAGGGATGGAGCATCCACAACTCCTCTATTGCCAAGAGTTCTGTGGAAAGGCTGAAGGTTTTATTTGAAAAGGTGCAGTTTGCAACAAGCAGTGTGTCCAGGCGTGAGCCCCTCCCACACTTCTTGCAGCTGCCGTGCTACAGGGCTTGCAGGATGCATGCTGTGCCCATTGCCTGCTAACCTGGGAAATGGACATTAGCTGAACTGGTGAGTGCTGAAACATTGGTGGGGTGCAAGGAAGTGGCTCAGCTCCTCGGCTTCTGCTCGGAGCTGTGCAGTCAGAACATAAATCACATACCCTCAGTAGCTGCATGACATCTTTATTTTTACTGGCAAGAGAAGCAGTATACACAGCGACATTGCAGTCTCTTAGCTCGTTAAAAATATCTCAATAAATAAAACAAATAAGCAACATATACACTGGAACAGAAAAATGAAAAAAAAAAAAAAAAAAGTGGGGGGGTCAGGAGTGGTAGCAAATCATGGAGCAACAAGGAAGAGGCAGTAGAGTGTGGAAGGCAGTCTGTAATCCAGGCTGTACTTGAAACAAATCATGCAGGGAGCTGGGGGACATTGTGGCCTTTTTAATTCCTTTTTTTTTTTTTTTTTTTCTGTTTTTTTTTTTTTTTTTTCTTTTTTCTGAGAGCCTTGGTCCAGTTTTGACATTACTGTACAAGAAATCAGGTTTTGAGCTTTAAAAAGTAGACGCACACACAAAAAGAATACAGCTAAGGGGAAGTAAAATCCAAACCCAAAGGTTTCTCATAAATGTGTTCCTGAATTAAGATTTTTTTTTCAGCAAAGGAGAAAGAAAAAAAAAAAAAAAGAACTAAAACCAAACACTCAGACAGACACACAGACAAAACCCAACAACGATGAACAGATGAACAGTCAGGAATGTTGCTTCTCGCTTCTCTGTGATCAGTCACTTGGAGAGATGGTGCGAAGGTTCAGACCCATAGCTTTGGTGCTGGCTCCTGCTCAGTCTAAGTGCTCTGCAAGAGTTCAGAGTGAGGGAGGTCAAGAAGGGTCTTTTGGACCAGTTTACTTGAGGTTGTTAAGGTTTCAGAAGCTACAAACTTGGATACATCCCAATTCCACTTCAGTCTCAGACACCGGACAGTCTGGAGAGAGAGGGGGGAAAAGAAGGGAAAATAAATACACTGAATACAGGATGTGAGATGCACAGTGCTGTGTAAGTTCTTTTCCTTTGCAAATCAAAGAAGTGCTTCTGAAGAGTCCTAACCCAGGCCTGGTGCAGGTGGTGTAGGGCACACGGTTAATCTGGCAGCAGATCCAATGCACCAGGAAGAGCCCTCGTGGCCTCTCAGACAAGCAAAACAGAGAGACTGAATGCTCAGCACGAGTGCTGCTTCCAATTGTTGCTGCATTTAGCACTGTGCTCTCACCCGAGGCGTGCTTCAGCAATCCCACCCATGGTGCCTCTCAGCTCCTCCTGCAAAACCAGGCAGGCCGTGCTGGAAGCAAATGCATTTTCTTTCCATCCTGGGGTAACACACTTATGTAAGAGCCAGGAACATCCATGGAAAGAAAGAAGTCAACATAAACCTAACAATTCCTTTGGCTTATGGTTATAATGCACGAGTATGCAGTCTGCTAAACCCATAGGCAGGAGTAATGCTTCTATGGAAAACCCCCTATGCTTACAGCAGCTCCTCCAGACCCAAGGGCTGTGATGCTCAGCCGTGTGATCCTCACGGCTCCTATTGACCTTACTCATTGTCACTGCTCTGCTCTGCTCTCAGACATGTGGCAAGGTGCAGCTGCGTGTCACAGAGCCACATTGCCTTCAGGGCTGCCTGTGGTCTGCAGCAACCTGCTGCTGCTAGCCTGTGCCCATGGGATGTCCCATCTAACCTGGGGGAGGGATGGCTTTTCATGCAAGCTGCCGGTGCTGCCTCCAGAAAGCCGCCTCAGCTCATATATCAAAAAGCAGATATAATTATTTCCTCACTGAGGAAAGCTTCCATTTAGCTTATTTCCTCTCCTTTCCTTCTCAAAATTATTAATTATCTAATTACAACCACATTCCGCAGCCAAGCTCAGGATTTGACAGGCTTCCCAGGACCACTTAGGAAAGCTGAACTGCTCGGGGTGTGTGAGCAGCAGTGGTTTGCATGCGTGCATGTCTTGTGGATGGCAGACCAGACCCTTCCTAATGCTCACACTGCTGCAGCTCCAGAGAGAGGGCATGTAGGGGCTCAGAAAGAGATAAAAAATAAAGGGAGGGGGAGGACACCTTGTCTCCTTTGGCTCTGATTCACAGAATGGACAGTCACATATTCCTGGACAACCGATGCCAAAAGAACTCGCAGTCCACATATCTCTTGGGAGCGACCCTCCCATGCTCTTGTTTTGGGTTATTTTTTCTACAATGTAAAGTTAGCAGATCAGACCAAGCAGCAGGCAATCTCTTATCTTCTGTACAGCATGACCTCCAACACTTGAGGTTTGTAGGAATGGGTCAAACAAGCTGTAGTGGCAATGCTACACGGTCTGAAGCAGTAATTGAGCACCTGGGAAGGCAGAGCCAACCCAGGGGAGCTCAGCTGCATGCAGTGCACTTGAGTGACCAGAAGGCATGGAGCCAGGATCCAGCCCTTCCCAGCCCTCATTTAAGGTTTGGCAGTAGAGGTGAAGGTATCTCTTGTTGGACATCCCTGTGTACCTGAGGCCTTCTAAAGGTAAGCAGTTCTTTTCTGTATCCGTGGCTGCTGTATTTGGGCTCATTCTCATTTGCTGTAGCCAAAGACTTTGCCATGCTGCTATTATCACCCCATTATAGCATTACACAAGCTGAGTGTTGTCTGGTGCTGCAGTGGATCCAGCTGAAGGACAGGAGCACAGGCCATATTGTTTTCTTTTTAATCCCAAGACTAGTCCTAGATAAAAAAAGTAGCATGCCATCTCGTGTGGCAGTGCTACCATGGAACACTTTCACAAGCAAGTAACAAGTCAAATGCATCCTGTTCCTTTGTTCATTTTGCTGTCCCCCCCATCTTGTGTGCGAGTCTGTGATTTGGGTTTGTATGCGTGAGTCCCTTTCTGAAGTCATACATCTCACTAATGCTTCATAGACCCCATGATGGGAAACACAAGACCAGGTGATCAAGCAAGACTGAAAGCATAGGAATGGTAACAGGAGGGGGTGGTCATCCAACTTGCAGCGTGACTTGCTTTGGTGGTGGGGTGTGTGGAAGCATTCATGGTAGGCAGAGAAGCAGTGAGATGAGTCGTGTCTCCTCCCAGGTGGTACCTTATGCCTTTGTACCCATCAACTGGCTCTGGCCTCCCATAGCAGATTTCATGGTGATCAGGCAGATTTTCTTCCTGGCATGGCACTAAGATGGTGGGGCAGGGGAGCTGGACCTTGCAGAGCTCGGTTTTAATCCCAGCTCACTCAGTTTGCCTATGTAATTGCTTTTTCTTGTGCCTTGGTTTCCTTGAATGGGAAATCACTGTACATCCCCACTTCTCTTACACGTAGTCATGTGGGTTAGAACTAACTAGTGCCTATAAAGCAGCTTGTGATCCTTCAGCTATGCGTGGTTATAGTGTCTGGACTGAGATGGTACAAAATGAAGCCCTCTGCTGAACATAATTTCCAAGAATTCTGTTATCCCACAGCATAGAACACAAAATACAGCTGTTGTGCACTGCAGAGCAGTGCAGTATTTGTTATGACACAGGCTGCCATTCAGTCAACTGAGGACTTGCTGCTCCTCTTTTTTTTTAATTTCCTTTAAACCATTCCCCAGCTCAGGAATCCAGGATGGAAACCACAGCAGCTGAGAGCTGCAGGCTTGATGTAAGGTAGTATGAACAGGGCCTTGACTGGAGGAAATTTTTGCTACAGGTCCCTGAGGTCTTCAATTATAGAGCATTAGGGTTGGGTTTGATTACAAGGGATTGAAATCATTTCCATAACCCAGCCAAGAATGCAAAAGCAACAGGAAATCACTGGAAAAACTTTTAAGTATTTGTGTAAGTATTTGTGTGTGTGTGTGTATATACATATACACACACACATAAGGATGATTTTTGAGCTGGTTTTAAAGTTGGAAATGTCAAAAATGGCTCTGCACACAGGACCTACCTTCTCTCTTTCCATGTGACTTTCAGCCAGACAAAACTCCACCAGGAAGGTCCCAGCCCAGCCTGGGACCATGTATGCCCTATCCCTTCCTTTGTGCTTCTAGCCCTGCTGGGAGTGGGCAGTGAGAAGGCAGATGAGAGGCACAGATAGTGGCAAGGTGCAGGAAATGCCAGCTGCTTGTCCTGCACCACCTGGTACTGGTTTTGGCAGTCACTGAGAAGTTCATAGACTATTTTATTCCCTTTTCTTCTTCATCTCAGGAAAGTGAAAAGCAGCATGGGTCAAAGCTGAGACCTCAGCACTGTTTAGTGTGCTGGTGCAAGGCATAATGCCTGTGCTCCCGGGTTGGTGATGCTGCCTCTGAAGGGGATGCAGCTCCTGACTGAGCATCCTTTGCTGCTGAATGGGGCTTGAATTGCAATTGTGGGTTTCTTACAAGTTATATCAGCAGGCACACATCTAACTGGCCCTGCATGTAGCTGCACAAGTCTTGACTAACCAGGTTACATGGTGTCCTAGCTGCAATGCCTATTCAGCACAGCCTCCACTGCTGTGTTTTTGCCTCCTTTGAAGTCTCCCTGCCCAGAGCATGCCTGCACTTCAAGCATCCTCAGAACATTCATTTTTAATGGGATGTTAACTTGAAAGTTTGTTTTCTGACAGACTCCGGTGGTTTAGAGCAGGAAGTGATTTTTCTGCTAGGTGACTGATAAGCAAGAGGGCTGCCTGCAGTCATGAGGTAGGGCATGAGGAAAGCATGCAGTGATGCTGGACACAAGTGACAAAAGAAATCTGCAGTCTTCCTCCATAGAACACGTGCCAAGGAAGCAAATGTTGAACAAGCTCAAACAAACCCTGACGGAGTCCCCCATAATCTCAAAACTCATCCTTCCAACATGAAAGTTAATGGAAGAGATAAATATAGGGAAACCTACAACAAAAGGCTGTTCACCTGCCCAAGGAAAGGCTGCAGGGCTCCCTTCCCCATGGGTGATGCATTCCTTCCTTTCTCCACCTTCTCTTGGCAGTAAGATGTCACGGGGTGAACGGGGAAGAAGAAATCCCCTCCTGGATTGCCTGGAGATAACACCTGAGCAAGACTGGGCAAGCATTTTAGACAGTGACCTCTCCAGTCATTGTTACCCAGGTGTGCATTTTCAGGGCTGGAGACTCTCCATATTCATAAAGAGAAGGGAAAATATGATGTAGCCAAATTATTCTGGAGATGTTCTACCACTGAGCTCAAACGCTGCTTGGTTACAGCACAAAAGGAGATGCACTTGCTCTAGAAGACCAGCAAAATGTTTCCATCAGCACAAAGTAGTAACTGCCCTTAATAATTTTTCAAAACAAATAGATGTGGCTGAATGGGTTATTGCATTATTTCATAGCCCCAGTTTGCCCACCTGCTACAGAAGCACTGCGTGCGCATTGCCCCGTAGGCACATTCAGGACGAGGAGAACAACAGCAAACAATGCAAATTGTGACATGGGATGCATGTGTCCATCCCCATGCCTTTGGAGAGAAAAGGTCAGCATGAACTGATTTGAATTTTTGAAATGCCAAAGCAAGCTGCTTCAGAAATCGGGTTGGAGGGGTAAACAGATCTCAATGCCATGACTTTCAGGCCGGAAAACCTAAATTTTTACTACTTTTAGTCATAAAAACAGCCTTAAAGCCTATGTGGCAGCTTGAAATGCAGAGGTCTGAGATACCCAGGAGGGTCCTGCTGGGGACACAGCAATCACCTAACCTAGCAGGGATTGCCATCACCAAGTGCAGTGAGTAAGGCTGATCTCCAACACCCATCCTAACCCTTATCCTTGCTCATCCCTGGGCTTTGTGAACTATGGGCCACCACTTCTAGCTGTCTTGGGAATAATAGCTTCAAAAAAGCATACTGCAAACATCAGTGACATGTGCATGGTCATGTCTGTAAGCTTTGCCTTCCAGCTTCCTGTTTTTTATCTGTTCATATCTTTCTGAAGCTTGTGCTGCTTGAACTAAAACTTTTCCTTGCCTGAAGGTGATTCTTCTTGTTTTTGTTGTCTGGAGGCTAGGCAAAAAATAGTCCAGCTGTTTCACAGCAAAGGGAAAGTGGAAAATAGCTGTGCTCCAAAATGCTAAGAGCTTCCTCATGAGTGCTGTGCTGGTGATGGGTGGGAGGCTGGAGGCAGCATGCCAATTGCCCAGAGTTTGGGAACTGCTGAATCCTGAACCTGATTGACCACCTGAGGCAAGCAATGAGTCAGCCCTGGGAACACAGGTGAAAGCAATGGAGTGGAGCCTTGCTCCACCTCTCCTAGGCCCCATTTAAGAGCTGACTACCACTGGGGAAGGTTCTTTTTTGGAGACCGCTCCTCTTGGAGTCTTCTCAGTGAGCCCAGGACAGGGATAAGCTTTCCATCTATTCTTCCTTAGTGTGATAACCTGTTTAGCCTAACTTTCTTGTATATTTCTTAATTATAACATCCATATATTCTTTGATTTTATACCCAATTTGCAAAGCAGTGTCCCACCTGGAGGAAAAACACAGTGTGACTGTCTTTATGTGCCATATGAAGCAGACCTGAGGCAGAAGGAATGGGGATTTTTTTGGCTTAGATTTTATTGTGTATTTGTTAAACTTGCAGGAGAGAGGTGTTAGGGTGGAGGCAAGGTGCTACCTGCCAGGAGCCTCATGGCCAGCACAGTGGGACATACAAAGGCAAACCAGGTTATCTGATGCTCTTAGGATGAGGCAAAACACATAGCTGTCTCCTTGTTGCTTTTGCTCCTGCAGATTAGGAAAGCTGGAAAGGAGCAAAGGTGGGCTGCAAGCAGTGGTTTGCAGATGAAAACTGCTCTGATTTCCTGTTGTGTAGGGTGAAAGCAGGGGAGAAAAGCCTGTAACCAGCTCAAACTCAACGCAGGACTCATTTTCTAAGCAGGGGCTCTCTTCTGGTTTCCCTGATGCCAGTTCTGCAGCCTGCAGATGGTACCAGGCCTTTCTGAGTGTCCATTGCTGCCCACCGCAGGCTGAACCTGCCCCTGGGGTGTGAGTGGGCTGCATAAATGCTCATGGTGGAACCTGCTAACCTGATGCTGTTAACCTGATGCTGTCCTCTTTTATTCCAGGCAATCACTCCATAGCTGGTAGCCTATGGCCAGTGTTCAGAGCAGTCTAACCCCTGTTACTCAGGGCCCATGCACCACTGAAGTGAGCCCTTCCCTTGTGCACCTTGTCCATCACGGTCACTTCTAGGTGAAACAGAGGATTCCTAAGAACAGTTTTAACCACTGTTGACGACCATGTGCAACAGACCTATGTCCTTTGGATTGGAAAGAGAGTGCTGGGGTTTTTGGTTTGTTCCCTACCTGGGTAAAGGGCAACCCCATGTAATGAGATGCTGTTCTGATGGAGCTGACTTGAGGGACATCAGAAGAGTTTTCAAAGGCAATTATGAAAAGAATTTTCTTCTGTGAAATTTCCGTGCTGACATTTCTATGTGTAACTTGGATGAAATAGGCTAAAACGAAAATCAAAACACACTGGATTTTTAAACTGAATTCTTCAGTTCTTGAGGTGTGTTCATGAGTCTGTGTAGAGATTGGAAACCCGTATCCGTACATACAGTGTCCATATTTATGCACAGTTTATATGCAAACTGGTATTGTATTAAAGTCTAAGGAAGAAAGGATCTACACAAACCTATGCCTCACATCATTAGATGCATCTGTACCAAAGAGATATTCTCAAATCATCTTACGGAGCTGTCAGCAGCCCCAGGAGACAAAGCAGACAGTAGTTTATATTTAAAACTTTTTTTTTTTATCATTCAGATGCAACCTCTTTTGTCATTTTGTCATTTTGTCATTTAGATCAAAAATGCAACCTTCCAGGAAAAAATATCACAGCAGCATTAAGACTTTTGTGAGCAGGCAATTGTGTGCTGTCCTTTGTGGGGGAAAACCAGCATGTGGCAATCCCAGAGAAGGATCGAGAGTCTTATTTTGGGATGCCAGTTTGCCCATAGAATAATGTCAGGAAAGGTCCCTCTTCTGCTCAACCACAGGGCTGCTGGGTATGGAGAATGGGGCAATTGTTTGAGGTGGAAAAGCAATGTTTAGGCCATGTCCTCAAGCATATCTACTTTACTGCCCACGGAGTTGTCCTGGAAACCATCCCAAAATGGTGGAATAGTCCTTGAGATGCCCCATTTGCAGTACAAGGCTTTGTGGCCTTCTTTCTGAGCACAGCTGGAGGCAAATAGCAGAATACAGGAACAAAGGGTAAACTAAGGCACAAAGGAGTGGCACTTTTGAGCAGTTAGGTCATTAGACAGGCTATTTCCCATCAGAAAAAGACTAAAAGACGGGGATGGAGTGTGAGTTCCCATCGCCCTGGTGGCTTGCTGCCTTCCAGGGAGCATGGGTCCTTGTAGATGCAGCACTATGCTGGCAAAAATTGACCCTGAATGGAGAGAGACCAATTGCACGGCCGTCTCTAATGCAGTGAGCAAGTACAGCCCTCAGAGAAAAGGCACAAAGGCCAGCCTGCAAGACTTCAGAGGAGAGGAAGCAGTGGAGAAAGGAATTCGGATAATTGTGTACATGCAGTGAGGGGAGAAGGACAAAATCAGATCTAATGCTGCGGGTACGGACAGACTGAAACCAGATACCTTGGCTTGTGTTTTTCTGCCTTTGCTGGTATGAATTCTTATCAACCATCCGCTCTTGAAGTCTCCCAGATGAAGGAAAACCACAATTATGTGCATCTTACAGCTGGGAAACCATTTAAAAACATATCCTTCGCAGTTGTTCATTCCCAAGCTGCAGGGCCCCCCCTTGCTCTCTCCAAATGTACCCCCACCTCAAGAGCCTATCAATGTCTAGAGGAAAGCCTCTAATCTAATTTACCCCAGACTTTCCAGACCTTGCAGGATTTGTCTGCCCATGGCTTGTCCAAGAGAAAATATCCTCCCTGTGTCCCGCAGCTCCCCGGTTTGGTATCAGGGGTGTGACTAACTGTTTGACAGGGAGGTGGAAAAAGCAAACGTACGGCCTGTCTGGAAGGAGATTTAATCCTTTCCATCCTCCTCTCCCCAAGCCTGCTTCTGTCTCACCAGCCCAGCTTGTCCACTGCTAAGAAAAGCTGAAGGCTTGCTCGCACCTCACTGTTTGTGGTGAAAGATCCTAAAGATGCAACGCCAAAAAGCAAGCCCACAACCCTGGGCCCTCCAGCCCACCTAAATAACCTTCATTAATTCTTTTTTTTTTTTTTTTCTTACTCTCCTGCAGGATGGCTCTTTTGTACCTGTGGTTACCTACCTCAATAGGCATTATCTACACCTGGGTTTGTGGTCCCTGTAGAGCTGCCAACACCCTAAGTCCAGTTTTACAGTCCTGCAAAGTATTTGTCTCTGTTTGTCTTTCTAGTTTGAGGAATAGTTTCAATTAAATGAAGAGAAAAAAAGAGTTGAACAAAATACAGAAAATACTTTAATAGCTAACAAGATACCATTGGTTTGCACGGATCTAGTGAAGCTCCTGCTGTAGTTTTACTAGAACAAGCTGCATTTAATACTTGTATATGAATGTATAAGCTATAGGTTTATCTATTAATGTGTTACATCAGCAGTCATTTGGCTGTCTTTTGAATGCCCCATAATTTACAGTTTTGGTGTCCATCGTGCAGCTGTCCTTCTTGCACCCAGTTCTTACTTAAAGGCAGAAAGTGAGATTTCCTGTTCTTCTGTGGTGAGGTGCACTGCTGCTAGGCTGAGCTCTCTGGGGTAAAAGAAACATCTCCATCTCTCACAAACAAGCATAACACCTCTGCATACTCTGATCTCAGAGTTCCCTTAGCTCCTGATCAACTTCCATTTATCACTTAAGTACACTCTACCTTTACCTCTTAAAATCACACAAACTCATGCATTCAACCACTTCCAGCAGAAAAATCTTTCCCTTTGGGGTCTCAGAGCACTTAGAGAAAGGCACATCTTCAGCATTTTGGCCAGTGGCTGATTTTTTTTTTTTTTTTTTTTTTTTTAAGCCCGGATAAAACCCATTGCCTGGGGCTGGCCTTCAACAGGGAGGACAAGTGAGGGCTCTGCAATGAAGTGTTTTGCTGCTGGGACTCTCAGGGTTTCTGCGTTATGTCCTGCCTCTCTGCAGCAACCTCCTGGCAGTCAGTGTGTTTGCTCCAAGGTGCTGCATCCCTCCCTTGCCAGAAAAAAAAAAGAAGGAAAAATAAAAGCTTTAAACAGGAAAGAGTCCCCCAAAGGAACAGTTCCCCCAGCCCTGCACTCCTCCACAGTCCAAGCCTTGGCCTCTCCGGGGCAGTGGGGTTCGTCGCAGCTGGAGGAGGAGGTAGGTTTGTGGGAGCCCCTTGTTAAAATCTTGGCAGTACATCACTGAAAGCGCTGCTAGAAATTGCCAAAAGCCGGAAGCTGTTAATGAGCAGTTGGAGCAGGAAAAAGCAGAGCTGTTTCGAAATTTGAAAGGACCGTGTAAGCTCTGTCCTCAGCTCTGCCCAGCTGCCTCGTGGGTGGCTCTGAAGAGCGAGCGCTTGGGGACACCAGCAGCATCTCCTGACTCGCACAAGGACCCACGGTGCAAGGAGCAAGGGATAGCCAGGGGCCACCTCCAGCTCTCCTGAATGATGCTGCAGCAAAGCCTGTGTCCACGCCGCTTCCCTGGCTCCTCTCTTCCCCTCCCTGTGGGCACTTGGAGAAAAGCCTGGCTTTGCATCAGAAAGGTGTGGAATAGAGGGAAGAACAGGGAGAGGGAGAAGGCAGGAAATGAGATTTTCTTCTTGAGCAGCTCCACTAAAACAAGTAGGGATGGGGAGGGAGGTAGCGTAGATGCACACATCCTTAAACAATCGCTTTGAAGCTGATGAAGCTTGTGCAGATGAGTGGTTTTTGGTTTGTTTTTTTTTTTTTGCTCCCTCTGCCTTTTGAGCCTCTCTGACTCTCCAGCCTTGAGGCATCCCATATCAATATGGGTTTCAACTGCTGGTCCATAAGTAATTCCAGGCAGGCGTTTGGTTCTCCCTGCCTGAAACACACACCGACTGCATGCTTGGGCCAGCCAGATTAGTGCTGAAGTGATGGAAATACACTGCACAGATATTGGATAAGGAAGGTGAAGTGGTCAGGCATGAGCCATACGTTTCTGTTGAGATACAGACTCGTGCAGTGCCTATCCTATCCAGCTTGCAAGCTAGGGCTTAGTGTGCTTTAGGACACAGCTGCATGACCTGTTGTTACAGTTTATTGACTCAGCTATGATGACTGGCCATATATATGTGCTAAGCTGTATGCAAAGTAAAATATATCGTGTTCTGGTAGGCTGGTTGAGAATATCCAGGTGGAAAATATCAGTAGTGGCAAGGTCCTCCTTGCTTTTGGAAATATGTGGAGCTGTGGCTATGGGCGGCATGGGCTTCATGCAGCATGATATGCAACATGCTCTGACAGTGCTGGTGGTCAGAGTGAATATCTCTGGTCCCTCTCTGCACAACATGGGCTGTAAAAACACCTCCTGCCTCCATCCCGTTTTGGAAAAGCAATGAATATTGGACAAAGGGAAGCATTTTCTCATCTCCCCCTCTACCCTCCTGCCAAAATAACAGAAATTCTAAGAAAAGCACCTACTCCAAGAATAAATATATACATCTGCAGCTTTATTCTTCTTCCAAGGGAGCTCTTTCGGGGCTCAGCCAGCACCTTCCCTGCTCTCCTCCTATTTCCTGGTTGCAGCATATACTCCACTGCAGTCTGCAAACTTCCTCAGTGGCAGCATCTCCATGGGGAGGAGGAAATGTCATTTTGTGGCTCAGGGACACTGGAGCAAGCCTTGCAGTGTCTGTAGGTAGGCAAGCACAAAGGGTACTGCTGGATGCTTTAAATTAATCAGTGCAGCACAAAGGCCATGTACGAGTACTTAACAGTGCTGCCTCCTAAAAGTAAATCAGCAAATGGATGACAGCAGCTATCCATTACAACTAACTCAACTAATTCCACTGGTGGCTTAATGCCAGTGGTATTAACAGTGAAAACCCCACTTCACAGGAATCTCTCTGGTTCAAACTCCTTATTAAATATAAAAAAATAAAATCTTGGGCCACCCACTAAAATGCAGAAGGAGTTTGCGTAGAATCAATGGCATTTTTTGCGTGCTCCTGTGAACAATCTGCAGGACAGGTAAGATTTCCTTATGAGCTCGAGATGCTTTTTAATATTTGATACAGTTCCTGACAAATAGCAGCCGAAACACCTGTATGCCAGATGTGCACAGCTGTTCGTGTGCTGTTGCTGATCAATCTTCAGATTACATCACGTTCCAGATGCCTGACTTCAGAAAAGCTTGTAAGGCAGAGCTGGAGCAAGCAAACTGCAAGCTTAGGCATTTCTTCTTCCTGACTGTGGTGCCGTGGCTTCTCTGCACGCGATGCTGAGCCCTTTTTTATCACCTTGACCTATGTGACATTGTCTCGGAGTGAATGAGGGGCACCTCCAGCCCGCCAGCTGGGAAGGGATATTGTCATCCTTTAGCCATGGGTAACATCTGTGCATAGGTAATGTGCTGGGAAGGTGTGCTACGTATTGCTCATCCTGTGTTTCTACCACCTGAGACCAAAAAAGACATCAATATTCAGTCTCTGAAGAGGTTTATTTTGATGTTTCTCCACAGTGTAACACGAGGCACAGCTTCAGTGTCTCCCTACACATGTGTCTGTATGGGGATGTATGCATGTTGCTGTGAAAGTAAAGTCCTTTTGGTTTTCAGTGGATTTATTCCTCATTAAGACAGCACTTGTTCCTGGAATGCCAGGAAGAAAAACTGTGCCTGCCCTGAGGGGAACATGGGGATGACTGCTGCAAAAAGATGTGCTTTCTTGAGTGTTTCTATTTCTGTATTTGAAGTGGGGACTTGGAGTGCAGCAAAATTTCCCCTTTGCTGCTTGGAGCTGCATTCACAACTGGCGCTTCAATCTGATGCCAGGACAGATTCCCTGAAGCTGAGGGGATTTCATTCTCAGTTTTTATACTGAGGATCTTTACAGAGCATCACAGAAAACACCCAGTGAGATGGAGCAGGATCTCCCCATCTCCTTGCCCAGCAAGATCCCAGCCACCATACCTGGGTTTTATCAGAGCCAGGACTTACATCCCAGACCACGTTCCCAAATATTTGCAGAGGAAAGCGTGCTGCTTTGGCATCTCCTCCCTTGCATGAGGCAGTGTTTGAAGAATGTGCCCTCGCTCACCACACCCTGGTCCCTGAAGTCAGCAGTCACAGTTGCAGTGTTTCCCACTGCAGCAGGTGCAGGTTTTTGATAACCACCCAGACTCTGAGTAACGGTGGTGATTCAGTGTGTGTGTTACTAATCTGCCAGGATTTTTGGACGGGATTGTACCAGGCCAGGTCTCCATCTGGGATTAATCAGCGCAGCTTCACTGAAGTCAAGGGGCCAAATTCTCACTTGGAATAAACCAGTTTAACTCCACTGCAGTCAATAAAGCCACTCTGATCTTTTTTTATGGCAAGAATAGTCCAACTCTTTAAAATACGTGGGGTTACTGGGTGTTGCCCTCATGCAGAGGGAGTTGCACTTTATATACCAAACAATCCTGCCGTGGTAAAAAGTTCTTGACATTGAATGAGGCACTCCAGCAGTGATGCTAACCATGACGTGCCTCAGGCAGCCAATGGGTCACGTGCAGGGTGTGAGCAGAGCTCACTGAATGCCACCATCAGCCTCAGGGCAGGAGCCCCACTGCAGAACAGGTCAGCTGCACTCTCTTACGGACACCCCATAAAGGGCTGTCCCCATGCTCAGGGAGTGACTGTCATGACTTTGAATTCATATCCTGGTAGAGTACATGGTTTGCTAGTGCCAGAGGCTATTTCTTGCTGCCTTCAGGGATCCAACAGCTACATTAACACGCTTGTAAGCCTGGCAAGAGCCCTCATCTGTTGTGCATCACTACTACATCAGTTCTTACAGCATTTGCTGCATGTAGAACCCTTTCCATCCCCTCTACAGTCACTGTCAAAGCTTAAAACCAGCCCTCTAGAGCTCATTCTTCAACCTTGCCCCAGGTGCCACTCTTCTTTCTCCCCGGTGTTTATAAGCAAGCCTGGTGTCTCCTTTCTTCTACCCTTCCTCCTTGCCAGCCTCTTCTCAAGGCTCACATATCAGTGAGCTGTGAGTGAACAGCAAAGGTGGTATATTCTGATTGCCATCTACCAGCTTTCTATGTTTCAAGTTTTCATAGAAAAGCTATCCTGCAGACACTTTAAAGCTCTTTTTAGAATTTTCCACCACACATCTAAACTTTCTGGCTTGGAGAGGAGAAATAAGAAGCCAATCGTTCACTTACTGCTTTTTAAGAAGGCGATCAAACATTCTCACTCCAACAAGTTCAAACTTCTGGAGGAAGAAACATGCAGAGAGGAAACTTCTCTGCTTAAGAAGCAATTTGACTGTTAACAAAAAAGAAAAAAGAAAAAAAAAAAGGCAGCTTGTCCTTAGCTTGCCTTCATTTAGAAAAGCATTCAATCACATGCATGATTTCTAACCGAGTGCCTCTAGCCCCCATGACTTCAGCAGGATTTAGCACATGCACTGAAGATGTGTCATGTGCTTTGCTGAATCAGAGCAGCCTAACAAATGACTACCAAGAATTTGAATTATACGTAACACGAACACAAAAGTCTATAAAAAGCCCTGGAAAATTGGTTTACACGATCTTTTCCAGTCTGTCATTGTGCAGAAGGCAGATGTACATTTCCTTGACTCTACTTGCCAGGGTTTTTGGATTTGGGTAATTATATGAATGGGTTAAGTCAACATTTTCTACCAAATTGCTGTGTGGATGACTCAGCTCAACGCCAGCTGGCTGGTCTTGTTTAGGTTTGCCAGCTGCAAGCTGGACTTGTCTGAGCCTTTGAATCTGAACCCTGCTAGTTTCCTACTGAGCTAATAACCCATATTACAGTGGTACTGATGCAGTCTCCTTTCTGGAGGAGGGAGAGGAGCTTTCTGCATCTGTTCAAAACAAAGGCTTTGTGCTTTGACTTTGGCAATGTTGATCCTCTCTGTATTTCACAAGCTGCCCTAGGATACGCAGACTGTGAGTCCTAGGGCATGCAGACCTGAGCTAAGCCTATTGTCCCTTAAATCAGGGACTTTCCCTGTAAATGCTGCTCACATGTTTCTCATCTGACTTGCCTGTGTTTGCAACTGGTGCTGAACAGCTTTTCCACTCTATACAATCAAGTTTTACACGCAGCTTGTGCTTTCAGTGCAGGAAAATGTTTCCTTCAGCTTCTTATGTGCAGATTGGTTTGTGAAGGGTGGGGGAGGCTGCACATTCAGTCCAGCAGCAGAAGTGAGAAATCAGATTCTATGCAGGGATGGTATGAGGAAATAATGGTCAATCTGTATGTAGAGAAATGTTTAGGCATGCTCCTACACATCTGTGATACTGTAGATGTGGAGGAGCACAATGTGTTTGTAGTAACTTCACTCCTCTGCACTTCTCATGTGTTAAAGATGCTTTTTGCAGCTATGGTGGAGTGCAGCCATAGGGATAGCACAGAGGTCTGTGTGTTCAGCAGGACCCTTGGTATAACCATAAATAGAATGGGAAGGAGTTCAAAAGTTTCCCCTACCCATAATGAATGCTTCAGCCTGGAGGGATAAAGACGTTTACCCAGAGAAGCATGCCTGTCTGAGAACTGGCATCTGAAGCCATAGACAGCTTGAACTGCAGCTGGAAATCTTGCAGCAATGTGATGTGCTCCGTTTCCTGCAGGACTCGCAAGACGTATTTGAAAACCAGCACTTCAGAAATGAAAATGGTAACTCATTACTTCTGCCATATCAACTGACTGGGGACGTGTCCTCAGATTAGGGGAGCTGTCGGGCCACACTCATGTCCAGGAAGCACATGCATGCACCCTACAGGAAGCTTAACCTGACATCCCACACAAATTGGCTGAGCAAAGTGATCTCTGCCCTCTCTTTACTTATTTATATTTTTAGTTGACTGCATAATCTGGCCCTCTAGAAAGTCCCTTCAGGAGGTCACACAGCTGAAATAATAGCTAATGATTTTTTAAAAATGATTTGGGAGTTATTAAATACCTTCTTCTTCCTTTCCTTCCCCTCCCCCCGCCCCCCCAGTCCCTCTTTAGCAAACACTCCTGAGTCATTCCATTGGAGTGCTGGAAAAGCATCCTGATGGATGTAAAGGAAGATACTCCTCTTCACATGTTTGCATGTTGCCCCCAGAATGGTTACTGCTGAGACAAGAAAACTAGCTGAAATGAGCACTATCACAGCAACCCCAGGCACTATACAGAATTGCTGCCTTTACTTTTCTTTCCAACAGTGTATCTCCCTGCTCCAATCACTTCGCTTGTCTTCTTTGTTTCTGGCCATGGGATGTGCTTACGTCCAGGAGATGGGGCTGACAGGTTTCTCCAGTGCAAACCACTTCCATTTATTAACCAAAGGAGGAGTTGGCTTTATTGCTTTTACTGGAGCTGTGCCTGGTTACACGAGCTAGACTGACTGTAGCAACTGGTGGTCTGTATCTGTCTGGGGAGAACACATGCATGCACTCAGCTCTGGGGACTCCCTGAGTGACCAGGGGATCACCTCTGATACAATCAGCACAATTCCACTTCTAGGAGACCTGAGTGGGGTTGAGACCCAGGTAAGCTGTCTTATTGGCTGAGGATTGCTTCTAGGCACGAGAAGCCAAGGGGGATTCTTGTGGGCTGCCTTTCTAGGAAAGGGAGCTATGATCTGGTGTAGACACCAGAGGATTGCTTGCTCACTGCAGTAAAGGTGAAGCAGCTTTGCTCTCAGATGAGCTGGGTAAAAGCTAAAAGTACTTGGGTGCTGCTTCTGGTCTATAGCATCTCCATGTACTAAGTTCCTCTCTCTAGGGCAGGAGTAATAATGCTGCCCTGCCCATGTGGAGCAAAGGTTTGTGTTCAGGCAACAAAGCGTTCCAGTATTCATAGAATCATAGAATGGCCTGGGTTGAAGAGGACCACAGTGCTTATGTAGTTCCAACCTCCTGCTACGTGCAGGGTCACCAACCAGCAGACCAGGCTGCCCAGAGCCACATCCAGCCTGGCCTTGAATGCCTGCAGGGATGGGGCATCCACAGCCTCCTTGGGCAAGGAGCCTCCTACTACAGGGAGCTATTCTGGTGGGAAGTCTTTGGTTGCAGGTGCAGGGAAGTGGTGATTGATGTCTGTGGAGATGGCCTGGGGATGCTGCAGTAACAGGACATACACAGGGTCTGCTCTGCACCAGCTTGTGACTTTTCCTGGAGTTCCAGTTGCACACTTAAGAACATGCAAATGTTGCTTAATCCCTCTTCATCTTGGTCTTGCACATTACAGCTTAGAGAAGCTTTTCAAAGTTATTGAAAAAGCTATGAAATATCAAGAATCTCAGGTGCGAGCATAGGGTGGTATTTTTTAAAGGGCTGAGGCAATTCAGTGCTCTTCCTACAAAAAAAAAGAATCAACTCTGGAGGGGCCCTACACTTCTTAACCTCACCTTCCAGTTCCAGTCTGTCCATCAGAGTATGTTACTTCCCTAATAACAGAGCAGAGGAAAGTGACAGTGGCAATCTGAAGGCCGAGTTCTATTGGGTGCTCTGGTGCAGAGTGGGCACCTGCACACAGTGAGGATGAAATAATTTTTTCATGCTCCAGCTTGTGTTTGGCCATGTTAGTCCTTTCCTTTGCTGACAAGACACCACAGCCTACGTAGCGAGGCAGCAATCTGCTCTGGGAGCAGGCTCTTCATGTTAGCTTGCTCTCTGCTCAGTCTCAGCCTCCCTCTGTGACACAGCCCAGTCCAAGCAGCTCTTTTTTCCCCTCGGCTCATTCTTGGTCCCCAGGGACTCCTGCTTCCTCTGCTCAAGGCCTCCCAGGCTCCTCCTGCCCTGCTGCTCCCTCAGCTCTCCTTGCTCCATCACTTGCTGTGGCCAAGATGAGAGCAGAGGAGATGAGAGCAGAGGAGATAAGCCCCATTCTCATTTCACATTCCCCCGCCTTTGCTTCGTGTTGTTCCTTTACCCAGTTTTGGGCTCTTTGCTGGTGCTTAGGTTCAATACCAGTGACACATATGTGAGCACACAGGCTCCAGCAGCTCTCTGTAACCTCGCTGATTGCACTTCCTAATGATCCTCTCTCCCAAAAACAGCATGAAATCCTCCCCCTTGTGTGGTGGGTCCCACCTCAGAGGAAGCTGACAACAGCTCACTGGAACCTAATGCTCCGGGAATGGCTCCCATCCCACCACTACTGTCACATGCTCTGATTACACTGCAAAAAGGTGAAGGTCTTTCCTGAGATCTCATTGCGTTTTTCAAGAAGGGCTGCAGCAAGAGAGAGAATCCCACAAGTTTTGTGTCCACTTGTTGCAGACAAATACCACTGTCTGAGGATCTACATCAAAAGGTAGAAAAGGAAAAAGATAGGGAAGGGAGGGTCAGAAATGCATCTCTGAAAATGCCCACAATTTAGGAACACTCCTGGCTCAATAACATCTGGTATGCAACCTGCTTTCCTTTCTGCACCAGAAACCTCTCTTGCCGTTACCACATCAAATCTTAGCTTTTCCTTATTGGCATTTTCTTGAAGTCTCCTGCTGACCAAAATGGTCCTTTTTGAATGCATCTCCATTTCCACACAATCTTAGGTGATCTGCAAACCACAGCACAGCATCCTCTGACTTACAGCACATCTCAGTATTTAAGGAAAGTCTGATTTATGCTACAAATGCTTGCTCATCAGTTTTCATTTAGATCACTTCAACTGTTGGGACTATAAAGCCCTCCTAGTTCCCTTGGTGACTCTGCATGGCTTTGCAGCAATTCTGCTTTAACCGAGTCCTCGGGATGGCTCTGGCCCAAATGAACTCCTCAGTATCATTGTGTAGAATTCTCCTGATGGTACCCTGAGATCAGCAGATGCTGGCCTTTCTCTTAACTCCCACTCAGTGCCTCAAATCCCAGGGAATGCTCTCCTTCCGCTGATACACCCTGTGCTTTAAAGGCAGAAATAGAGACATTCAGCATGATTGCAGGGGTTTGCATGGTTCATCTGTCTTCAGTATTTTTGCAGGGCTTCCCATAGCTGAGGTAAGGGCACCTCAATGCACACATGGCCTTCTGCAGAGCTTCGTCGACACCAGTGCACACACATCCTGCATGCACAGTAAGACCTCTGCTCTGCCTGCAGAGCAGCTAATTCTCTGGTAGGTCGGTCAGCCTGCATGCTACGCCTGTTTGCAATTATGCAGCAAGTTTTTTTCCTGAATTACACACCTCAGACATGTTTTACATTCAACCTAGGCTTCCAGACCCCCGGAAAGAAACAACTAAACTGCCAGTGGGCAGATAATTTGAGACTGTACTGGATGTTCCTCATTGAGTCCATGCAGCTGCAGGTGTGAACTGCTCTCCCCTACAGAGTGGGTGCCCTTGCCTCTTGGACTGAAGTTTTATGACTGTCTTCAGCAGAAGCATAGTTTGGACTGTATTTCCTTTTCTTTTGTTCCCCGTTGTGCCCTAAACTTCAAGACTAGCAGTCTCCTATGCTCGTTTGGGACATGGCTGCTTGTGTCTGCTGCTCTCTGCGGCCTGGAACCATTCCCAGGGAGCAGCACAGTCTTCATCCACTGTGTTCTTCATTATCAGCTGAGCTAATGCATGTGCCTCTCTGCCTTCTGCGTCTGCTCCTCTTTCTTTTTTTATCCCCTCATCTGTAGGTCACTCATTCGGGTCACTTTCTTTTTGCTACTAACCCCACCACAGATTGTTGGTTTTCTGACTCTGGCGAGGGTATTTTTGTTCTCGTTTATTTGTTCGACTGGCCAGGATGCAAAAGGTTAAACATTTTGGAGAACTTTGTTCTGTATTTACTGCTGAGGTAGGTTTCTAAATCAACAGTAGGTCGCGTATTGGAGTGACTCACAGCACTGCTTAACCTCTTTACTTCCGTTTTGTCCCTTTCTAAATCTGAAGAGCACATCTGCAATTTAGATCTCTGAGCGAGGAGCTGTGAAATGCATACAAATTGCTGTAGATAGGCTTCTCAGAAGGGCCCCAGTGCAGAGCCATTTTCCATTTGGCAGCAGTTGGGTCCCCCTGGGATGCAAAAAAGCACCTAAAAATACAAGGGAGTGGATGGATAATCCATGCAGAGAGGAGGACGAGCTGCAGGGGGCACGGGGCGGGCAGCAGTGCTGAACCCAGGGCTTGGCCCCGATGGAATCAGAGTGTTGCTTTGTGCAGGTCCCTTCCCTCTCCACACACTGCATGCAGAGGTCCTGTCTTGTAGGGGGGGTTACAAGGCTGGCAGGCAACAGAGGCACTAGAAGCATTAGCATTGCTTTGCAGAGGGGGAAATGCAGGCATCAAGCATTAACGAAAAATTACACGGGCAAATTGTATCTGAACCAAGAGTAGGTTTGACTTTTACTCTTGATGACCAGAGCCCAACCACCTTGTGGCACTTGGGGCACAGATGTGCACAGCTCACACCAAAAGCTGCATCACAAAATGGGCTAGAGCCAGAGCAGATGGGTGAGAGGGCTCCTTCACCCACTTGCATCTCTGTAATCCACTGTCTAGTGGGACACCCTCTCTACCTGCAGCTGAGCATAGGGTTACAGGCACAAGCTTCAGCTGCAAGCCTCTGGAGGAGTTTTCCTGGTGTTCAGATCACAAATTGCAACATCTAACATGCCACAGATTTTCACTAAAGGAAGTATTGCACAGCAGGGCCAGTCCAGAGCGATCTTTCAAAATATTGGTTATTTATTGATGCGGATGTCTATAATAAAGAACTGGAGTAAACCCATAGTTGTTTTGTCTGGAGCAGGTCTTAAATCTCCTATTGAGAGGATGCTACAGACTTAATAGCTAGCATACATAGAAAAACATACCAGTGCTAATAATGAGGTTTTTAACAACACCAACAGAAATGCAGATTTTCTATATAGGAAGAGTGCATTAAAGAGCCTGAGTGCTAGCTGGTTGGTACACAACAAAAAAGTTACTTCCAAGAGTGTGAGCTACAGCATTTGCAGCACAGCTTGTCTGTGCCTGCTGCACTGATCCACCAAATGCCTTTGAACAGAAGCTTCTATGCAGTGTCAGCAAACACTGCTCAGAGCATCCCCTTGCAAGGCAAAATGCTTCACCCCGAGTTGCTCGGCTGGGAAAGCAGCAAATAGCCTCTGGTGCCATTTGGTACCCTGACCCTAAGCTAAACAACCTATAGGACTGCACTATAGGACTGCACTGATGCCTGCTGCAGTGTCCTCATTGCTTTGCACGGTGAGGATGCGTCTGGTTTGCTCTCTGTTAGGTGTGCCCGTGGAATGCAATCCGTGGTCCACCTTGCTCTTTCATGCAGTGCATCCTGCCCTCTAGTGCCAGCAGATGCTGAGCCAGCAAGGAACCGGGGGCTGTGCTGTTCACCTGTGCTATCACACACCTCTCTGAGCCTGGGAAGCCGCTGCCCATGCAGCAGGTAGTTGGTTGGTCTCCGTACATCACCGAATTTGTGTAACCAATTGGGCACCCCGTGTCCCTCTGCCCATTCCCAACACAGCAGGGAGGATGCTTGGCATGGCATGGTGTGGGTAGGGCTGTGGGCACAGATTCTGGAGATGTTTTCAAGGAAAATGGGTTTTTAATGGCAGCAAAAGCACACGTGGCAGGCTTCTGTGAAAGGCAGCTTTGGAAGCCAGGATGTTGTTTGACCATGACCTAAAAATCTTAAACGCCACATTGTGAATGGATAGAGCAGGGATACCTTGAAATAGGTCTCTTGCTTTAGCCCTGACAAAAGAACAACTTTCTGTTTCTGTTTGAAAAGAAATCTGAGAGCGGTCCATCACATTATGTGTGGAGGTTTCACCCACAACGATGCTCCGTGTCCTCTCCCAAGTCCCCTTCCATCGCATTAACTTCAACACCCCATCCAGGAAACACTTCAAGATTTGTAATGCATCAAAGCCACCAGTTAAGAACCTGTGCTGGGGCACCTTCTCCCAAACACAGAGCCATGCATCACAGGGTGGAACCCCCTCTGGGTTTTGCTCCATTTCCTGGGTTGTTTTGAGCCATCAAGACGGCCCTGGTGAGGGAGCACTGCTGCAGCCACGCGGAGTTTTTGTGCACGAGCAGAAAGCAGAAAAAGTTTGGCGTTAAGTGTCTCTCCTCCTCCCCTGTCCCATTGCTTTGGAGCCGACACTCGCCCTCAGATGCTGGGTTTTGGGGGAAGGAAAAAAGAGAAGAAAACAAAGCAGCACGCCTGAGAGGTCACCCATAGTTTTCCTCTGATGCACGGCGAGGCGCGAGCGCTCACGTAGCTGTTAGGGTGGGTTTGTTTCTTTAAGGTGTCTCCCAAAGGGAGGATCAGTGCAATGCAATGTGGCAGCTATGGTAACTCCTCTTGGCTTTCAGCACAGCCCGCGCTGATCGCACAACTTGCTAGGGAAGAAGGTACAGCTGTCCAGGCCTTGGCAGCGATCCTTACCCTCTGCTTGCTGCCAAATATCATTTTTCTTTCTTTCTTTCTTTTTTTTTTTTTCTTTTCTTTTGGTTAATTTGCTGTTTCCTAACTAAATGGAAATCGGAGGGGCAGCTTCATCTGCCCTCTCAGCCCCCTCTGATGTCTTCTGGACCCAGAAGACTGCGGGAAGGGTTGTGTGGAGGTGCTCCTGGGAAAGTCTCTGGGTGTTTCCTCAGTCTGAACCTGTGGTGTGGAGTGGCAGAAACAGCCAAAAAACCCTCATTCTGAAACATTTAACACGTGTATAATTTTAAGACTGTGCCCCAAACATATAAGAGCTGATGGGCAAAGTGGTCAGTGCAACCTAAGAGTAATTCCAGGGGGCAGGCTCTCTAAAAAAGAGGGTTTTTTATTTAAAACAAAACAAAACAAAACAGCCAAGTGTTGCTAAAGCTGTGTGTGAGAAGTCATATGGCAGCATCTAAACGACAGATTAGGGTCAAACTGCGCCGGGGAGCAAACACACTGCAGCCGACTCACACAAATGGGTGAAGTTATGGTGCTGGGAAACACCACAGTGTGCACACGTGTTGAATTATCACAAGAAATGTTGGTCTCTAGGTTGTGTTTAGCATTTCCAAGGGGAACACTGGATAGGATCATCCTGACCATCTTTTCTCTTGAGGTTCCAAACCGGCTGGTCTGAGCCACCTCTATGCTCCAAAATTTAGGGGTGATCCTGTATCTTCTCTATGGGGAAGGTGGTTAGAAAGCAAATGCTCAGCTGTGCTCCAGCAATGAATGTTTCAGATACAAACAGTACAAAAGAGGTTATTTAGAGCTGGTAGTATCAGGCGCTTCGTAGACAGCCCTTCTAGTGGTGAAGGATGAAAATCCTCTCACAAAACATCTGCTTGTTCGGCACAGAAAACCCCACCGAGTGGGATGAGCGCAGAGATGCCTGAAGCATCACACTTCCAATGACAGATAGCAAAATGGACTCGGCAGAATGCTCCTGTTATCTATTGTGTCAAAATAGACATGAATGTATTGTATGAGTACTCTGTTTTTTGTTACGATGCTTGCATTCAGTCGGGAGCCATTGCAGAGGATGCCTGCTCTTCCCACAGCATCTCCGAGCGCCTTGGCAAGAAGTGGCAATACTCTCTCAAGTTGACCCTTTGCTTCTTAATAGCATTCCTACCATTTTCCTATCTTCAGTCTCCTATGCGTGTGCATGTGGTTGATGCAGATCCTGCTGCCAGATTAATTTCATTAAGGAGCTAATCAGTGCAGGAGAAAACAAGCCAGGTGCAGAAAATGGCCATGCTGGGCAGCAGGGATGCCAGGGAGCCCTGACCCACAGTGAGTCCAGCTTCCTGCACAACAACCTCCCCCCGCTCCCTCCCACCCCCCGAATTCTGAGCTTTATTTAAGCTTGAGCACCAAAGTGTGATTTTTAAGGCAGCCCACACAGCTTAAACCAAAGGTATAATCACATAAATTACTTCCTGTGGGGTTTTTTTTCTTTTTTTGATGGCTGAATTCATCCCAGAACTAATTTGTATGTTCTAAAGCCCGCGCTTGGCGTGTCTGGTATCTCCTAAAGGAAATGGCAAAGCTGCTTCTTGCGGGTGACAGTTAACAAAGCAAAACTATCTTATTAGGAATTCAATTAAAGCTAGCACAGGCTTACTGGATCTCTTCCAGCAAGTATATATCATGCTGAACCAGCCCACATCTGTCTCTTTTTTCACCTCTTTTTCTGTTTTCCAAGCTGTGGTTAAAAGATGGAAAGGAGAAGAAGATGGGAGGAGAAGGAAGGGGGAGGGAGAGGAGGGATGGTCGGTCATTTCCAGCTCACCCTATGGCATTCTGCAAAGAGATTGTTTTCTTTTCGATGTCTGATGGCTTTGCAAGCAGTGCAGGACAGGGTCTGCCTCGCTGCTGCCTTCCTGAACAAAATGTGAGTGCATTCCAAGATGCCAAAGTGTGGAAGCCAAAAAGTAATCCCAAATTATGCGATGCGATGGCTGTAAACCACTTTGAAACCCAGATTTAACAGTGGGACTTCAAGAGTCGTCGCTTGTTAATATTTCTATTAGGAGACTGTATAGGGGGTACTGCCTTCCTGCAGGGAAGGAGTCCCATTCACACCCTGCTGGGTGCTCCCATTCACCTGGTGCTGCTTCCCATGATGTGACAGCTCAGGGTGACAGATTGTGGAAAAAAATCACTGAGAGTTCCCTGTTTTAACCAGTCTCCCTGCAATGAAAGCCCTGCTTTAGCACAAGAAGGCGGCACATCTCAGAGAGCCAGAACAGCACCCACTTCTTACAGTGAAAATGTGACCCAGCAGTGACTGGGAGACTGGGCAGAGCCCAGCAAAGACAAGGCTGTGTGAGGGAGGCACTGGAATAAGAGTTTATCCAGGTTGGGTTAGCATGGAAGCGGTTACAGAGACGAGGATGGGGTAAAGGCTGCCATGCCGTGATTCATTGGCTGGCTGAGTTAATTTGTTGTTTGTGTATGATTAGTTGTCACTGCTGAGTGGTCATCTTCTACAGCTACAAATCTAATTAAATGCCGGGGTGCCTAGGGTATTTTTTTCCCTTTTTTTTTTTTTTTTTTTTTTTTCCCCCAACAAATATTTCTACTGTTTTAATTCTCAAGAACTAATCATTAATTAGAATGATGGTGCTGGCGTCCAGCTGGAGGACTTGCTGGTTTTTCCTCACTTCCAGATCCACCAAAGAAGTAAACCATGAGTGCTGGTGCTTAGGGCCCCTAGGAGTGACACTGACATCTCTGATGGCATCGCCCGCTGTGCACAGCAGCTCAGAACCTGGCCCAGCGTGGTTTTCGTGGCACAGAAGGTTTTGGATCAGCTTTTTCCCCCTAATCTTCTGCAAAGATTGGAAAAAACAGTGCCCAAAATTGTGTGCTCCCCCCGAGCGGCGGCAGTAATTTCCTGGCTGTGTGTAGAGCTCGCTCTGTGCTCTGCTTTGTGGTGGTGCTCCCCAACATGCTCCCCAACCAGGCTATTCCTACTGCTTCACAGCATGACATAAATGCAGGAGATTTCAGGCTCAGAGATGTACTGAATCACGTGGAAATGTTTCCCAGGCTGAAGCTATAAAAATAATTACGTTGCTAGCAGGAAGAAGTGACAAGAAATGTCCCCAAAAGAGATTTAATCTGGGGCCACAGGATCTGTCTCATCGCTGCTGCGATCCACAAGTCTGATGTATTACCACCACCACTATGAAACAAGCCCAGCAAACACCAAAAGGGGAATGCAAAGCGAGGTATTCGGAAAGCATTGCAATCCCTTCCCTTTTGTTTTAACGATGAAGCTCTGTCTGCTCTTAACACCAGAGATACTCTGCGCAAAGTGAGGACAACTGATCTGGAGACAAACGAGGACCACTTTGCAGCAACACGTGCCTTTTCTGCTTCCTCAGTGACCCTTCAAGGCACATCTCTCCTAATGAGACGGACAGCACTGCAGTGGCTCAAGTGGATTAAATTAAAATCTGCCTTTACTGCTCCTCGTAGCAATCCTTCAGTTTTAATCCAACGCATCTCTCCTCTGCGCCTGTTTCTAACTCCTTATAATCATTAATTAATTTATGTGGCTGGTTTGCCTTCGCGTGCCTGCTCAATGGAGGATTTTCCTCACATCCTCTCTTTCCTGGGGCTCTGAATTCGAGCGCTTTCTGGCTGACTGCTGTGTGTTTGCTGTTCGCTGCCCGACAGATTTATTCTTTCCCAAGAAATGACACGAACGTAAACAGAAGACCCAAAATGCATTTTGCCGAGCTTTTAAATGCACTGAGATAAAAAAAAAAAAAAAAAAAAAAAAAATAAAAAGACCCAGACCACTTTAAACCTATCAATGTAAATACCAAACTTTACAATCTTTCCCATCAAGGAAATATATTTACATTTTCTAAGGATGCTTATAAAAAAAAAAATAGGGCTTTTGGGACAAAAAGGGCTTAGTTCCAGTGTCACAGCACCCCCAGCTAACTGTCCTGCTCTCATAAACCATAGAATGAGCTTGTTCCCAAGGCCAGCAGAGATAACATCTGTTTGCTTCTTTAAGGACGAAACGAAATAGGATGCTCGCGTTTAATACATTTTATAAACAGCAGTGGAAATCTGCAAGAGCACCAGTACCAGGCATGTGCTATCTGTGGATTCCCCAAAGCAGACTGATGGCAAAGGTGCTGTGGCTGCAAGTGTCAGCCCAGGGATGGCAAAGTGCTCACGGGCTCTGAGGGGAAGGGAGGGCTGATGGCAGGGTCCCCTTACCCACAAATGTGTGGGCTCTGCACTTTGCTGATGCTCCCCGACACCCAACTGGACACGATTTTTCCTACCAAGTGGAATAATGGGAAACCTACTTTGTTTTTTCTTTTTTTTTTTTTCTTTCTTCGATGGTTTATAGCATTATGGGCTTTCCAAGGGGAAAGGAAAAGTTGGATGCAGGGAAGGGACACATGTGCTGGCAGTGAGGAGGGAAGGTGGGCAGGGAGGCTCACCAAGCCCCAAGCTTTGGACATCTGCTGAAACATCCCACTACCTATGCAGTGATTGAAGGGCAGAGCTGCGCCTGCTTCTCTTGGAACTACCAGAGCTGCCTGTAATTAGGGCCAGCAAGCAGGAAAACCTCTTCTGGCACCGCAGTGAGCAGCACGAACCTACTGGCACTGGCAGCGGCCAGGTGGCATTATATCAGTTCCCAGGACTCTGATTTTCTAATCAAATATCTCCTCTGATCTTTGCAGCCGGATGACTGCCTCTTCCAGGACTGAGCCTTTCCTCTCCTACGTCTCTCAAACCCACCGAGATGGAGGGTGGCAGAACGGGGCTCACTAACGGATGCCACACTCTTCAGTCCCCAGCTCCCAAACTCAGACAGCCATTTCTTACACTTTCTGCCATCCCCTGTTGTCCCTTAAAATACCTCTGCTCAGGACAGGCACATGCAACAGATTATGCCACGCCACCCAGCTTTCTGAAGCATTTCTTGAGGATCTCATCAGGGCTTTTTATGCTGGCGGACATAATTTTTTGTCACCATAGAGGACAGAATTTGACACCACACCGCGCTACACCAGGCCATTTGTCAACAGTGTTTTCAACAGTTCAACCACACGCGTGTGCACGCATACACAGACACAGGGAGGAAGGCTCACGGGGAGCTGGGGGGCTCGGGGCGGCCATGACCCCCCCCCCAGACATCCAAGTGCTGAGCAAAATCCACTGCTCGCCACCAAGATGGGAGTGGGGAACGCATCGAGTGTGAATTGACCCCAAAGAAAGCAAAAACGCTGTGGGATTTGGGTTGACAACGCAGGTTTTCAAAGCAGCCCAGAAATGTCTCTCCCCATTTCTTTTATGCAGGGACACAGTCTCTGAGCATCTGCATACAAAGCCCGCCTTGTCAGAGCGTTGTTAACAACATTTGCACTGACAAGGAGTCTGAAGTGGGGGTAGAAAAACTCAGGGTTTGCCACTAATGCATTGAACGATGGAGAGGAATGGATATATATTAGATAATAGGTTTAAAAAAAGCCATTGGCTAATGGCAGCACATCATTTAGGAAACAACAGAATTAATGCATTGTTCCATCACAGCACTTTAGTATTCAGCCAATCTAAACTGCTGAAGAAATATGTGTTTGGGACATTTTACATCTGTTTTTGACAAGGAGCCTGGGTTTTGCGTATGTTTTGTTAATCTATTTGCTGAAGCCCTTTTAGCCAGATTAGCATGGGAAAAGACACTCAGTTTTACAAACAGAGAGCTTGCACTTCTTAAAAGTGACTCGGCTTAGGCTTCTCGCAGCTGAAATCGGGGCACAGCAATGCAAAAATAGCAACACTTGTAATAGAACCACGACAGCAGCGTTACCTGCTTAAGCAAAGCCAAACAACTGGCAGGGCAAAATGTGCAACGGGCAGAGCAACTCTTTTTCAGCCTGACATTTTGGAGGTCTCTGTGTGAGCGAGGAGGAACTTTAATTACAGCCCCGAAAGACAGGCTGTGTCAGGGCGCGAGGGAACCGCCTGCTTGAAGTGGTTTTTAAAATGGTTTCAACCCTCTTGCACCACCCGTAAGCCCTGCTTGAGCCCTTTTCCAAATAACATCCCATGGCTGCGTCAGGATTTTAAATCAGCCACTGATCACCGCTAAAACAAAATGGGTTTGCCTTGAAAACCTTGCCCAGTGGGCTGGTGGGGTAAGGCTTTCCTCCCGTCTTCGAGGAGCTGCTTCTCCAAAGGGTGAAATTATTGTATTTCGCATCATCACGTTGCAGGGGGTAAACTTCCCTTTGGAGCTGCCTGCATCCTGCAGCAGCAAGCAGCATGTGCTGGGCAGAGTGAGATAGCAGCTCTGCTTCATGTACCGAGCCCCGGGCAGCGGCGGCCCCGCGCAGAGCAGCTGACACAACGCAGAGCTGCTCGCCTTAATTAGCTTGGGATGAGAGCGTAATTAAGAGCTGTTTGGTTTTGCTTTCCTTTCTGTTCATTCCTCCCCAAATATTACAAAGGCGACATAAAGAGGAAGAGGTTTTCTCGTCGTGGAAAACGATGAGGAAGAGTTTAGTTCTGAGAGTAAATCAGAAACTACGCTCCAGCCAACAAAAGCCCAACACCAACCTCTGTTTGACCGGCACTTTGAGGAAGGGAAACTGAACCAGATGAAAATTTCCCCAGGACTCCTCTATCTTTGTTTGAGTTTATTGAGGAAGGGGGAAGGGGCCCGGGGGCAGCCGACATCTGCAGCTCGTTTCTCTTAAGAAAAACCCAACCTGGGGTGCAGCGGGACGAACTCGTCGCCCAGCCTCAGCAGGGTCCTGCGGAACACCTCGTGCCCCCAGCACGGGGAGGATGCAACCAACCCAGGGTGCCTGGGGCGCAGCCGCCCTCCGTGTGCTGCAGCAGCTGGTTCGGATCCCCTTGTCAGCCTGTCTTCCAACCCTTCCCCAAAGCAGCCGCATTCCGGCAAACCTCATGCAGCGATGCTTCCCCCTTTCATTGCCCCCCACCCTCACGGAGCAGCGAGACAACAATTTTCCCAACAACAACTTGCCATGTATTTGATAGTTTGCCCACACGGGACTTTCTCTTCTTAAATTCCCACAGGTTTGGCCCCTCCATCCTCACGTTCCCATCCCAGTGTCCCCTCGCCTGCCAGCCCCGCGGTTCCTTACCCTTTGGCGGCTGTGCTGGCCTCGCTCCGGCGGTGGCTAGTGTGAGGCCGACATGGACCATGCACCCTCCATCCTCCAGACTGAGAAGGCATAACTCAGCCTCTCGTGAGCCACGTAACTGCAGCTCGTCATCTTACTGTCCATCTCGTCGCTCTGTAGCACCTGGTAGAGGAAGTCTATATACCGCGCCGCGAGCTTGAGGGTCTGGATTTTACTGAGTTTGTCAGAGGGCAACGTGGGGATGATTTTCCTCAGGGCGGCAAAAGCTTCATTGAGCGACTGAGTCCTCTGCCTCTCTCTGACATTGGCCAGGATCCTCTGGCTCTGCAGTTCTTCATAAGACTGGGAGCTGGGACTTGACTTTTTTCCCCTCTTCCCTGGGTTGGGGCTGCCATCTTCGCTGGACTTCTTACTGTATCTTCTCTTCCTGCCAAATCTCTTTGGCTGCCTTTCCAGCTCCTCTTCACTGGTCCCCAAGCTATCCACAGGGGAAACAGGAGAACTGGAGCTTTCTTCCATGCTTTCTGCAAGAAGGGGAGGGGAAGAGCCTTTCCCCCCCTCCTTATGTTATGTGAGTGTGTGTGTCTTAAATGTGCTTTAAATTCCTGAGACAGATCCTTTGGAAAAACAGGAGGATTTTTTTTTTTTTTTTTTTGCTGACCAAACGTTTTCCAGGTTGCTTGAAGGGCTCTTATTTCAAGGACGGAGTTGTGCAAAAAATTGAGGTCTTGGAGAGAGGAAGTTATTCTAACTTTTTGGAAACTTTAGCTGAGCTCAGTTGCTAAATAGTTGTCAGAAGTGAGGGAGGTGCAGGGCTCCCTTCTGATTGGCCGGCCAGGTCAGTGGGAGGAAAGCTTTTCCCCTGCTAAACTTTCACAGTTTTATGTTACACTTAACTAAAATCTTGGGAAAGCACCTCGAATAAAAGATAACTCGCGACCACCCCCCACCCCTGCCCTGTGAGATACTCACTGTGTCGCAGGGTTGGGGAGCACCCCACAAACATGGGGATTTGGGGGAGGATCCCCAGTCCCACTGCACCGTGCTTTGTTCAAGTTCCTCTGCCCCCTTTCCCTGTGTGCTCCCCAGGTTCCCACACTGAGCAAGAACCCCCAGTTTTGCTCCCTGTGCTCTGGGGACAACCTTTATGCCCCAACATATGGGGGGATCTGTCCGCATGCCCCACTGGTGACACCAGGAGGACACTGGGAGGGGAGAGGGTTGGGGGCAATGCCTACACTTTGGGGGACTTGGGAAGACCATTCTGCACCATCAAGAAGCAGGCACTGGCTTGTGGAACACCCTGCATCGCACGCCCTGGACAGGCAGCCTGTCCACGCCTGCCGTGGCTCTCCCCACATTTCTCCCCATTCCTCTACTCATAGCCCTTTTTGGGAAGCGAGTGCTGCAGAACCTTGGAGGGCATCTTTTCCTACAGCCTACCCCACAGCTGAAATTGTGGCATCCAAAGTATATACATCCTGGCGCGGGGGGGGGGGGGGCCGGCGTCTGTCTTTCTGATGCATTGAACAGAAGATGAAGATCTATTTTTTCTCTCCAGCACACCGGGGAAAATGTGGGAAAACTCCACTTGCTTCTGTGGAGGCACATTCGGATTTGGACCTCTGATTCCAGCTAAAGCCCAGATTGCAGGAACAGATGCATTCCTGAGCAGCAAAAATCGTGTGTTCGATACGGCACCGGAAAATAAAATAAATTCGGAAGAAAAAAAAAAGAAAAGAAAAACAAAAGAAACTCATAAAATGTAGATGTTGTATCAGAAGAATTAGTTTGGAGTAGATTTCTTTGTGGAGTTTTCCAGTAGGTATCAACACTCATTAATGGAAAAAATAATGTCTGGTTTGATTGGAAAGTGTTCTTTGGTCGGAGAAGGAATTTTGGCTTGCCTGGGGCTGACTCCACTACTGGTAGGTAATGTTTATAGTGGAAAGACTTCCCCAGGCAGCCCCTGGGGAGAGCCTGTGTTTGCTTTCAAAAGGAAAGGTTTTCAGGTGCAGCACAGAAGTCGGAAAGCAAGGCAGTTCAGCAAATAGATTTTTAATCCAATTTAAGACTCTGCTGGGTCAGGCAGGACGGTGCCTCCACTCACACCCCAAAGCCAGGCTTTGAGAAGGGCTCGGTGCTTGCGGACGTGTCCAAGGGTTGGTCACTTCTCTGCAGTCGTGACCTGGAGGTCTGTGGGCAGACGCAGCTCTCGGCTGAGTCAGGGCAAATGGCATTTGTGCTGGGAAAGCTGAGCGGCAGCCCAGTGTGTGAAATAAACTACAGTCGATGCCGTGGTCCCAGTAAGAACGTCCTGGTGATAACTGTGCCTTGGAGGGCAAAGAACTGCTAGTAAGCGGTGCTCAGTTTGGAGGTATTTAGAAGTCTTCTGAGTGCTTGGGATCATTTGCAAATATTAAGAGTATACATCACACAAAGAGCCAGGAAAATCGTCACCGAAGTATGGAGGGGCACCTCCACCTTCCAACACAAAAGGCAGGGTTTTCTGAGCAAGTAGGTTTCTTACCAGTGACTCTTAGTTCCTCTGGGGATGGGGGACAGAAGGGTTTTGGGGCAGACTGCGGGGTTGTACCCCAAAACACACACTTTGCAGCTTGCATAACCATTTCACCCTGGTGACAGCCAGCTCCTGGGCACCACACTTTGGGCTTCGGGCTGCAGTATTGCTCCTTGTGCTCTCATCTGTGCCCCTCCAGGCTGCTTCCAGTGCAGAGCAAGCGAAAGAGGCCCCATGCTCCTCCGCATCCTGCACGCCACGGCTGCATTAAATAAATACACAGCAGCCCCAGCCCCCTGCCTGGCTCCTGCGATCAACCCGAAGGACTGCTTGCATGAGAAAGCAAGGCAGGATTTCTCCCTAAGGGGGCAAAGCCTCTAAATGTGCAAAGCTTTTTAGTATCCAAAGGGCTTCACTAGGACAAATTTATGGTGAAATGTTGTGTTGTAATTACAGGTCTGCAAGCCCGGCTCCAGCTAGCATTGCTCCAGAACTGCTGTGGATGTGTGTTCTCTTTACGTCTGCCCTGTAGCAGCACTTAGTGCCAGAGCTAGGAGTGTTGTTGACAACACTGCAAGGATGTTTCCTTGGAGCAGACCAAAGCCACGGTCTGCATGGGCACAGAGCCGGGAGAAGCGTGAGGAAGGAAGAATCAGAGGGACTTGTGGCACAGTCCCATGGTATGAGGGTACCTCTGGGGGAAGAGGATGGTGGATGCTTCCACATGGAAGAAAAGAGTTACAGAATTAAAACTACATTATAAGAAGTAGGCAGCTTTGGTGAACGTTTAACACTTTGTTTAAACAGTGACATCCACTGTGATGCTGCTACAGCTCCGCTAGCTTGCTCCTAAAGGAGAACTGTGAATACAGACTGGGCTTTAGGGAAAGTGCTTATTCCCCATATAAAGGCTGTGGTCCAGGCTATCCCAACAGCAGGGCTTGGTCAGCAAATCACCCTTCATCCCCTCTGCACGGCAGAGGAGAGTACCTGGATTTTCCTGCTGTTCCTACCTGCAAATTGCAAGCAGCATTGAATGGCCCTGCTGCAGCCAGGCCTACTTAAGCTGTTTTTTTCTCTCTTCTTGGATATGACTTAGAAACGGTGTAATTCCTTGATGCTTGTGCAGCCAGTAAATGTGACCTGGGGCAGGCATCTTCCCCGTGCTGTCATTGCACAAGGGCAGCCGTGTTTCATCTTGTACTTCTGCTTCTTGACTTAGTTTCCTTATTGTTGTGCTGCAACAGTGGCTAGGTACAGTGGATGGACGCTCCCCAAAGCACAAACACCGCAGTGACAAGTTTATAATCAAAAGCAAAGAAGCAAGAGAACAGCAGAGATAAGAGGCAGGAGGTAAGGAGTGTGAGGCTTTAGGGATAAGGCTGCGGAGCAGAGCACAGTTTCAAAGTAATTGGATCCGCTAATGTTGGAGTTTTGTGCAGGAATGTACATCTGTTTCTGAACTGTTACCAGCTGATGTGCCCGTTCTTTCTGCTTTCTCGGATATAAAACCCCTAAGCAGCAGATCAGCATACAGGGGTGAAGGAGAGGCTGACATGGGCCCAGAAAATCGAAGGAGAAGGACATGCACGTGTACCAAAGGGTTGTACATCTCCTAGTTTCCATCCCCTTATGAAGCCAGTAGCTCTGCCTAAGCTTTGGTCAAGCACATGGATCACAAGAGCCGTTTTCCCCTCATCATGCTTCCTCAAGAGCGATGCTTCCAAAAGCATAACTTAGCTCTCACATCCCTCCTGCCACGCTCCGAAGAACAACCAACCCCAAATGCTGGGACAGATGTGCATTATCCATGGCTACCCAGCCCTGCATGTCCCAAATATTCGCCTTTTGTCTTTCTTTCTCTCAGACTATGAAGAACTTGCTTTATTTGCTGTTCACAGTCCCAGGACAGACGGTCTGCAGTGTAATAATGATGCATGCAAATCATAAACAACTTTCAGAAAATGTGATGGCGCTGTAATTCGTAGCTTTTTTCGATCTGTTTCTGCAAAGCACTACAGTGTGCTTTGGATAGGAGGGTTGCATCTGAGTCAGCTCCTGTGGAGCACAAGCAGGTGTGTACAGTGACATATATGCTAAATTTCTGATCTGAATACCCTCTGAAATAAGAAAAGAGATCTTCAGTGGATTCAACAGACCTTGGGTGAGGGACTGACACACTGCACTGTCAGACAGAGGGCAATTTCACAGCTCCTGGTAGTCCATGCTCCATTGTCAGTGGGGTAGGGATAATTCAGACCAGATCCAGTTCTGCCTTGAACACTTGGTTTGCTGTCTCAAGTCTGATTGCCATTTGCTGGCAAGATTAGAAATCTGCATAATTTCTTATGTCAGTAGTGCTGCAAAGATAGTGTGCGTCCTGCTGTAGGAAGAAACCGAAACGCAGTGGCAATGCAATTGTGGATTCTATTTTTAATGACAGTGCAGAGCGAAAAAGAACCAGCATTTGGGGGAGTAAAAAGTAGTAGCTATCACAATTCCAAAAATAACATTTCTATTTTAGATCGTTTACCCGAGGCTACCACTAATTGCAGATCAGAGCGGAACGTCTCTCTGGGAATCCACAGGGAAGACAGTTTTTTTTCCCTCTTTTTGGAAGGTGAAATATTAATTGTGGCTGCTGCAGCAATAACTGTAGCTTAAAACCTGGGCTAGGAAAAATGAAAATATTTTTTTCATGAAGTGGAAAAATCAAAGCACGTTCAGCTTTTTGTTCACCTGGCCTTTTCTTCCCACATCTCCAGGCTCATTAAAAAGGGGAGAAAGGACTTCCCACCAAGAGAAAATCCAAAACCAATCTGGCTGTTCCAACAGCATTCAGGCACTGCTGAAGGGGTCAGGCTTTGTTCAATTTTTGGGTTGCAACACCCACTTTGAGGCAGGTAAATTCATAAAAACATGGATGTTGGCTTCTGGTATTATTGACATTGCTCAATAGCTTCTCCAGCTCCAGACCATGGATGGAGTCTGCGTTTGCTCCTGAGATGAAACTTTGGTTGACTTGAGCAATTCAAAATGCAGGTTATTATCTGGGAAAAGTCTGTCCAGGCTGGTGCTAGTGTAGGGAGACTGACCCCATCTCCATTTCCAGGTCATGGAGAGAGGGAGTGTCCTCTGGACTACAAATGATGTCTGCAGAAGCTGACTGCATCAGGCCAGCCCTTTGCTGTCTTCTTTGATCTGTGAAACCGCAGAAGCAGTGCAAGGAAGGCACTGATCCCATAAGGAAGATTTAAGGCTTACTTTTTCAGCCATCTTCCACAGACCCCACAGACCTCTCTGAACAGGTCAGCAGGATCCCAGTGTGAAAACCAAGTCCAAAGTATTGCTGCTGGTACTCCTGAACTTCGCTATTTTTGAGGATTAACCACAGTCTTTGAAGGCTGCTTCATGGGGATGTGTGACATGCCTCCTTGTTGCTGAGAAATGCCTTCTAACTGTACAGTTGTGCCCCAGAAAACTACATGACATGCAGAAAGGCAGATCCAGAAGTAGCTTTGTTTGCCTGGATGTATCACTCTATAGATATGCACACAGCGAGGAGGGATTAATAGCCCTGAGATTTAGCCAAACAAATTTTAACTGTTGAAGCTGCCTCTAGAATTTAACCGCCATCATCTGGCAGTTCAGATTTTGGGTAGAAGGGAAGCCAAAACAATGGACTTGGACACAGATAGATATTAGAAATCTCTGCCTGGATGAGGTGAACCCCTCCCAGGATTCTGGATGCATCTGCTGGTGGCCTTAGCACAGCCCCAGAAACAGCTGGGCTGGAGCCCACTAGGACTTGGGGAATTTTCAGAATTTAGAAAATTCCAATTTTGAGTGTAAGGGTGAAACAAGAGGAAACTCTTTAATATTTCTGAAGTGTAGAAAGCCAAATTTTTCTGAAGAGAATAGGGTCAGTTAAGCCATTTGTAGACTCTTGGCCAGCTCTGAATTCTACCTTGGCTTTGCTAATATGTGAGCTTGTAAACCCTCAAGCCTTCCTCTGCCCAGATAAAAACAGGCAACATCTGTCCTCACTCCTCATCCCCCTACACTGTAATTCTCCAATCATTTCTTCCAGGGTTTAAGCCATAATCGAGTCCATGTATCACATTGCATGTGTCTTCTGGCTAAGGGAGACTGGACAGCTCATTAGCAGCGATTGCTGATGGGTTGGATGGGTCACTGCTGAGTGGCAGGTCATTCATCACAGATCCCAATAGTGAAAAGTCCCTCCTTCAAAGCGTTCCCACTCCCAGTCAACATGGTAGTGGTATCCTAGAGATGGGATCTTGGTTTCCTGTACCAGAAAGGAAGATTTCTACCCATTGGGTCTTTGCCATCACTGGACCAATTCAAGAAATTGGGCTGAACCTCCCCTAAATATTCATCCACTTTAAAGAGAAACTTAGACCTTCTGCCTCGGTGGCTATAAAGATTGCTGTGAGCCAAAACACAGCTGTTCTTCTATGCTTTGATGGAAAAAACAAATGCCTAACCTCTTCCCTATCCTGGAAACTCTGCTCAAAAATCCTATTCACTCTTCCTTTCTTATTCATCTCTTTCAACCACATTTTAACTCTTTATTCCATTCTCTCTCAACAGTATTTCTCCATGTTCTCTGTGCAGCTCTAGGTATTAGTGACATTCCCACAAGCAGGAGGACAAAATACATGTTTATTACTTTCAGTCTGAAGAATATGAGCCTAACCCATAACCTCAGAAGAGCTGTGGCTCACACTCTGAGCGGGTTGATGCTGTTGAACATCTTCTGTGGTTTACTGTCTAAGTTCTGGTAAGGATATCTCCAATAACCAATTAAAAATTCAATTAAGCTGGAACAGGTCTCTTTTTTCCTTGCTTTTATATATTTAAATGGCCAAGAAGAGGGAAGGGGGTTTTACCTTGGAAAACCCTGTGGATGACTGGTGAATTTCTCACCAACTAAATAAATAAAAATCTGACAGAATTAGTCACAGAGGGAAAAAAAAATGTTTGACTTATAAAAAGAGCAACATTTCATGAAGCATTCCTTAGAAAGTACGATTTATTTTGGAAAACCAAGCACCCTGACTCTGACCCCCTTACCTCTGTGTGCTTCAGTTTAGCATCCTTGTGTCTCCACGTACTAACAAACCACAGAGGCTGAGCAGCAAGAGAATTGTTGTGTCCATGTTCACAAGTGGAGATAAAAAGCCAAAAATCTTACTTTTAATCCTACAAGCCCATTGGACCTCTGTATCCTGATGAAATTGCTTAGCTATCAGTTGATTTGTCTTCCCTTCAGTAATTCATTTACTGCTGAAAAGCTGAAAGCTTCTAGTGGGAAAAGAAACAGAAAGAAGCACGTCTCACTGAGTAGCTATAGAGCATCAGACAAGACATTCAACCAAAACTGCTCATCTGAGGGAGAACATTATTTTTCGTAGTCTGATTAAAACTTCTTTGTCTTTACTAACACCTGCTTGTCTCAAGCACCTGAGTAAACTTTGAGGAGGAAAGAGAACTTTTTAAAAACTCAAGTGGACCCAAAAGATCAGGTTCCACTTCTGGAATCCTCTGCCTATCCATGGGAAACCAAGCTTGGCATTCCTATTGAGATCTGTTGAGAAAAAGCAGGAAAGCCCAATCATTTATTTCAAAAACAATTAGATGACAAACTCTCAACCTAAACAAAATCTCAGAAGGTTTGTAGAATTTAAAATAAGCAATCATAAAAATACATATGAATTAGTGGCATTGGTTTGTCTTCTCAAGAGTAACAACCTCTATCTGGGTGGACCGTGTTGCCTGTTGGAGTATCCTGAATGAACAGACCAAGTCTTATTGATCTAGATCATGTTGTAAATACTTGCTGTGTTGGGATTAGCTGGTGGAATGTGGTGCTCCAATAGTACTCCAATGGAATTTTTCAGCTGTGCATAACCTACCTTGAGCATCTCAGATGAGAAGTAACTTCGGGTAATGTTCCTTTTGATGAAGCTGTAAGATGCATTGCAGGCCTGGATGCACCAGTAAACTCTACAGGATTGGTCACGTTACTGAGCATGAGCACAGCATCACTTATGGCTCAGCTTCAAGCATGTAAGGCACTATGTTGAAGTCAAGTAGGTGATGCATGTGCTCAGATTCTCTCCAGGAGCAGCCCCTGTTTAGATGGTATGGGCAGCACTGCGGCCTTATGGATGTCATCTACCTTCCATGGTAACTAATCACAGAATCACAGAATTGTAGGGGTTGGGAAGGACCTCCAGAAACCATCGAATCCACCCACCCAAAATACTTCAGTTAAAAAAATAGTACTGCAAGGTAGCTCTCTTTGCCACAGGGAAGAGTACTGCAGCCTGTTGTGAATTGCAAAGTATTACATTTTCCTGCATTTTCCTCAAGACTTCTTTTAACTTGCATTTAATTGTTGCAGGAGGAGAGCTATAAAATATACCTGTCTTCAGCCTGCAACTCCCCCAGCTTTTTCATTATCAATTTTGCAACTTTTTTTTTTCTTTTTTTTTCCCCCTGGCATCAACACTACTGTGATGTTTCATTTCCTTCTATTTTGCACTTTTGGCAAAGATAAAGTTTACTGTCAGTTCCACTATATTATCTATCAGGTGACCTGGAGTCTGATTCACAACTTGCAAAGTCAGCAGAAAATTTTATGTTGCTCTCAGCAGGCTTTACAGCGACCTTCAATAATTCTGGCCTCCCAAGGGAGCTGAAGTATGAATCCAGTAGGCATTTGTCATATCTCAGTCTCCTAAAGGGCCAATAATATCTTGCAATATTTTTGTAGGCCTTTGATCCATCGCTGTTGCCTGATTGTGCTTTGAAGACTTAATAGTCCCCCATACCCCACGCTTATTAAATTCAAATTCTCCAGTTGCACTTCCCTGGATGATACATAAAAATAACACATGGAGGAAATATAACTGGAAGATCCTTTCTATAAGCTGGCTTCATTTTTGGGAAGACATCGAAACCGTTGCTTTTGCACTCGTGACAGAACCCATCTGTAGAATTTAGATATAGTGGAGTATATCTGAAAAAGCAATAATAGGCCAGGGAGTTGTGTGTTGGCATCAAAGCTTTAATTTTCAGCATGCCGCTAGGCAGCCTTTCATTTAGAAAGAATTAGCAGTAGAGGGACCTAGCTGAGCTGCAGACGTTACCACTGGCTCCAAGAATAGATGGGTCTAGTGGGATTTTAGGGTAGTTTTATCGTAACTGAGTCATAGTTGTTTCAGGGCTCTGATAAGAATTCCACTGAAGACTCCCAGAGTTGCTCACTTGGCTAAGTGGAATGGATGAAACTGTGAGATAAGTAATTTTCTTGAGGATGGCAGAGAATAGAAAGGGAGATGCAGCCAACTGGAGGTAGAGCCAATCTCAACCAAGCAGGAGGACAGCTGGCCTGTCAACTGCTGAAAGGATTGGGCAGTCCCTCGGAGAACCTCCAGTCTCCTAGGACCCTTTATCAACAGGAGGTGAGGAGCTTCTTCAAGGGATCTTGATCTGTGAGCCTGCTCTGGCAGATGAGCCCATGTGGCTTGCTGTGGTCTGGCTCTCCATTTGCTCTGGTTTCATCTCTTGATGACTTGGCACGTATGGGTTGTGGATGCCATTACAGGGCTGCCCTTGGGAACTGCACACGGGGACATGGCTACCAGGAAGGGATGAAATCACTCATTCAGACTGCTCAAGTGATTGTGAATTTGCTTGATGATTCTGCAAGGGTTTATTCTCCCCATCAGTCACCCTACAACGTCTCACTCTGTTTCTCCAGATCTTCTTGGTTGTCTTCTGTCTTCCTTCTGCAGTAGGGACAGCACAGATCCACAATAAGACTGGGGAAATACTATTAGTCACACTTTATTTTTTGGCACCACACCAGGAGGCAGGTCAGACATTTATAATAAATTCCAGTGAAGTCACCTCATTTCCATACAACGTCCCTTGCAAGGAAGAAGCTACACACAGACATATGAACAGTCATCAGAGCTCATATCCATTAAACCATGTTCTTCAGAAAGCTCTTCTCTCAGCCTAAGCCTGAAGAGGACCTGCTGCAGAATGAGATGGAAGAACAGCACTGACCCTGGTTCAGCCTCACTTCAATAACCCGGGGAGCTAACAGAGAGACAGGATTGCCACATCAACACCACCAAAAACAGAAGCAGCACTTTTTCAACGTGTGGTGGGGTGGTGGGACACATACCTTCTGGTTTATGAGGCAAAGCTAGAAAAGTCAGCATTTTGCTACATGCTTTACGACCAGAGCTCGGTGATATTTTTAGTGGAATCTGATTTTTTGGATGATAGCATATGCAGCTGTTTTGGTGAAAAATGATTAAGAGTGCAAAAAGGAAAAAAAAAAAAAAGGTTGAAAATTAAATAACTTGTTTTCAAGGAAGTTAAGAACTATCCAAGGGAAGTTTTCACAAGCATGAGAAATCTGATTTGCGGGAAAGCAGAAGGCCACAGGCATCAGCGCTCACTGCTGCTATTGCAAAAGATGAATCCTCAGTCTGACCTCACAGATAGATGGAATAATTTTTAAAACCTCAAAGTGTGACTGCTTTTTTCTTTTTTCTTTTTTTTTTTTTAAATACAGTCTTCTTTCTCTGTGCTTTCGTGGAGAGGGATGGGAATAGATTTTGAAGTGAAATCTTTGTAGGGTGGGGTTTGCTACAATGAAGGTGCATAGAAACATGACACACAATAACCATCTATTAGCCCTGAGGTCCTTCCCTAAATCCCTTGGTCACCAGATGAAGGCATTTAATGCAGGAACTTTCTCGAGGGATGTTGATGCCATAGTGGTCAATCCAACTGCAGGCAGCGGTAGGCAGACTGCATTTCTCCCAGCACACATGGGGTAAAACTCCCCATGAATGCAGTGGGAGCAACGCAAGTCCAGAGCAGACTGATTTAGAAATTCACAAGCCAACATCTGTCAGGCACTCAGCAGAGATGAATAACAAAGTCAGACTGGAGCAGACATATGACGAAATCCTTCCACGTGGAGGGAAGGGGAAGGGGGAGGGAGATGGCAATCCAACGTGTACTAATATTTTCATTATAATGTGAAGCGTATCAGTAACGCACACACGTGAAGCTATGGAAATGTGCAGAATACTGTCGTGCCATATGTTTTAAATATCATTAAGTAGGCCAGTTTTGTCGTATATTTGATATTTTGGCTGTTGTCACCAGAAATGGACCCACTAATTCGTATGGAATATGAATTGGCCCTAAACGCTGCCTAATCATTGACCCAAAGAGAGTTTGCAAAATGCATTTCTAACCTGAGAAACGATAGGCTGAATCTTGTGCCGTGGGTGGAGGCCAGTTTGTCGGACACTTGACCCAGATACAAATCTCTTGGGTTACAAATAAAGAGACAGTTGGATAGCGGGGATCAAAACACGTCGCTGATAAGATTTGTTTAGCCTTATTTTGGTTTTGCTGGAAAATACATCTCAGACAAAAATTTAGATAGTTTTCCACAAGTTCCAGTTTTCTGTGTTTTCCCATCGGTGTTTCAAAGCGAAGAGGAAGTAGTGAAATGATGATACATTTTTTAGTTTGGTAATTGAAATAAAATTTATACTTTCTTTCCATTTCCCATTGAAGGGAACGATGAAATTTGAAATGTGGAGATCTTCCTTCTTGTGTTTTTCTTTCTTACATCTTAAAAGGGGGGAACCCCACCCGAATCCTCAGCCTTTTTCATGAGGAGCATCATCCCCACTTTTGAAATAGCTACGTAAAAGCCTCCCAAGCTTAGAATCAAACAAGGGGAATAACAAATTATTTCAGACCTTTGCTTTACTCCTCTTTGGTTTTTGTTCAGAAGGGTCTCCCTGTCAGCAGAAGAGGGATAGAGCAGAGGAAATCAGAGAGAGGCAGTGGAGAGCACTCATGCATGACAGATCCTTTCCCCTTTTATCCCCACCTCTTGGAAATGAAATTGAATTCATGAAGAGTTTCAAATGAAAGCACCACACAAGGGTTTTTTTTGAGGGGGTGGGGAGATCTGCTTGCTGGTCTGGCCAGCCCCAGTTTTACTTTGCAGAATGTGAGCTGAGACCTGAATATCTCACAGGGCTCCTTCCTGTTCCCACATCTGTGCCAGCAATTGGACTCTGCAGGAAGATTTTGGTTAGCATGGGAAGGCGGGAGCCAGAGGGTGATGCAGCTCCCTGTCTCAGAGTGATCCCAAATCTGCAGCTCCAGAACACGCATCCGCATAGGAGTTGGCAGCTCCTATGACTCAGAAGGTGCTGTTTTTACAGACACTTTGCTGGCTACAAAATCACTGTGAGAGTTTGCAAAACAGATATGCGAGAAGAGCTGCCTTTTCCCAAGAGAAAGCTGCTTGCTGAGAATCACGCTACCACCACTTTACTTTCAGATTTGCTCTTCTTTGGTGTCTTCAGATCATTTCTGCAGTCTAAGACTCAAAGAAGCAAAGAGAGGAAGCTGGTGTGGTTTGCCCCCAACCTCTATCGCCCCAAACTCATGTCTAGATCCCTGCTTCTTTTTGTGCCACCAGCTTCTGTTCAAAGACACCACTGTACGGTAGAATCATAAAGGCTGGAAAAGTCCTCTATGACCCCCAAGTCCAACCCCAGCCCAATCCCACCATGCCCACAAACCACATCCCTCAGTGCCACATCCCCACAGTTCTTGAACACTTCCAGGGACAGTGACCCCACCATCTCCATGGGCAGCCTGTTACCATGCCTCTTTCTGAGAAGAAATTTTTTCTAATGTGCAACCTGTTGTGCATACAATGGGATTGAGATCTGCAAAATATGTGTGAGACTTCACTCATCCTGATCTTTAGGCTCTGGATTGATCAGTTGGGCTGATCAATAATAAAATCCTCTGCCAGTCTTTTGTTTTGCCTGCTTATGTTTCATTTTAGAGGGAAGGGTTAGGTGCAGGAACTACCAAGAGACCCAAATTGGGGATGCACAACAACTCTTCTGAGGGCAAAACCGAGGTTCAAAACCTGGGATTGGCCAAAGCACTTTGACATGATGAAAAGTCAGGCAGGCCTCCTAGGAGCCATTAGCATCCTTCACTGCTTTAAGCACACGTTTAAAGGCTTAAAGCCAACCATCGTGGTCTGATCACTTTGACCTCCTGTTTATGGGAAGCTCTCGCACTTTAGCTCTTATATGTGTTTAGGGCTCACTGATGTTTACCTAATATTTTGCAGTTCCCATCTGTTTCTTTTACTTCTTTCAAACTTTTACACATTTCCCTGTGCCATTTTTTATTTGATCCTTCAAACAATTCTCCTCTCATCCTCCAGCAAAAAGAAAGCAGGATAAAAGGCAGAATCACCATCTCTGAATTAGGTTCTACCCATCCCTTTTGCAGCAGAAAGAGAGGGAGAAGTGGTTGAGGAGTGTAGCATGTCTTGGTTTAGAGATTTTGAAAGATCCTGAATCTGCAACTTCTTCTCACAGCCTGATTACTCTTGAAAAAAGAATATTTTATTCCCATTTCATGGACATCAGGTCTAGGGGGTACGTTTGCTTTATGAAGCTGCTTGTACAGGACTCCTGGCTGTCTAAGGGTCGTGAGTTGTCCCATTATCACTGGGTGCCACGGTCAGGAATGGGGCCAGAACAGCCAGGTTGTTACTGTGGTGCTGCCTCAGTCTGTAAATCATCTGCCAACACTTCTTCGCTCTCAGAAGGTGGCTTCAAGTTGACAAATCTGTTGCTGGTGATGGTTCAGTTGCATTTCAATGTCCCTGCGAGGTCCCTAGCGGGTGACTGCACTTCCATTGTGATGGAGATGTTCCATCCAGCTCCATTTCAAGTCACTGTCCAGTCCATGACTGCATTTCAGGCCACTTACCAAATGTGACAAAAGCAATTCTGGCTCCTTTGCTGCACTGACTCATGTGGACAAGGTTTTTAAGATATTAAGTCCCAGGAGTGGGGCCAAGAGAGTTCAGATGCTGCCTACATCACAGTTGCTGTCTCTGTCCTTCTCCATGACGTGTTTACATATCAGCTGGAAATTTCCTAAATAAGTTGACTCGAACCATCAACAAATACCGTTCAGATAATGTACATTTCATGGTATTTTCCAGTACTCTGCCTACAGGAGGATATAAAAACTTCTTTTGTTATAGTATAGCCTCCTTGGCAGCTTGTAACTCAGTGGGAAAGACTCTGGATTCCTGGAGGAGCTTACTGTGTCAGCGATTTTGAGTATTTCAGGGAGCATGAGGCCTCACTGGAGAGAAAGGAAAGCCCGAGCAAAACACTGCCTTCCTTTAAGACAAACCAGTAAGCAAATTAGATAAAAAATCACCGTGTGCTAGTAAAGGGTGTGAAAAGACAGTCTCTATCCACAGAACTGGTGGGATTCCATAGGAAATAGGAACTCGGCCAATTGCCTACTGAGCGTGTCTCCGTGTTGTATTTCATTTCAAAATGAAAGCTCAAGGAAGAGGAAGCTTCTCCCAAAACTTTTGTTAGTGTAGCAAGGTGAATGCGGAGGTAACATCCACCGCTGGCTGTGCACAGCACAGGAGAGGATATCCTTGTGTGGGGACACTTTGGTCTGTGGGGTACAGCCATACTGTGGTCTGTCTCCTCTCTGAGACAGGCCTAAAGTTGTCCTCACCCAGGACTTCTTCCATCCTAAGGGTTTTCCACGCTCGGTTTTCCTGCAGAACCTTAATATTTTCAAGGGGGATTTTTCTTTGAAAGCAGGTGATCCAAGCAAAAGGTTTAAATGGGTTAAAATTTTCAAGTTAAATTATTCCCCCAGACAAACAGATTTTTTGCACTGACAAAGGTTTTGATGAAAATGATCTGCTTTCCTTAGAAATTAGAGTTCATCTTCAGAAGTACCTCTGAGGGTGGGGAGGGAGGTCAATGTTTTTAAAAATTAAAATAGTTGCAAACATAACTGCCACTGAAAATCTAATCCTAAAGTAACTATGGATTTTCCCCATTTTTTAAGTAGTAAATCTGTGCAGAACCTCGGTCTCTGCTTTACATGCTCTGACCATCTCTGTAAAACACAGTACAGAGTTCATGTGCTCAGTCATGAAATGCATCACATGGTTTTGCTACTGATTATTCAACAGAGTGGCTTAAATTTTGGTTCCTCATTGAAAAAAAAAAAAAAAAAAAAAAAATCAAAGACATTTCCACTTTCCTTCTCCTCCCCCTATACTGCTTTGCACAGGAAAAGTGTCTTTTCAGACCACGGCTGGTAGGCTGAAGGGTTAGAATATCCTGAGTTGGAAGGGATCCATAAGGATCACTGAGTCGTAGGGCAGGTGTTGCATGTGTTCACCAAAGAAAACTTTGGCAGTGTAGAAAACCTTTCATAGAAGTTGAAAGATTGGAGAGGTTGGAGTTTTTTAACATACTTTTTTTTCTTGCAGGGTGGGGGCAGCTTGGATGCTGTGCTCTTTTGCTCTCAGACATGGAGCATTTCTGCACAGTACTTGTGAGTAGAAAAGTGCCACATGGCTCCAGCTCTGACTGTCAAGATAAAAAGCAAAACAACATCTACGTGGCCAGGTGGATGGCTTTCTGCTGAAGGAGCTGGCATCAGGCAGAAATGTCAGGGAGAGTTTGGGAGAACAACCTGAAATGGCTTTAAAATGTTGAAGCAGAATCTGGGAGCTGAATTTAGGATGGAACTCCCAGTTGCCTTTCCAGCCCCCTAATCTCAGAAGTAATGTAAATCTGAACTTCTTGGGAAAATGCACTTACGAGTTGCTGTTGTTGTCGTTGTTTTAGCTAACATATTGAAACTGAGGGGAAAAAAATGTCTGGAATATTTATTTTCAATAAAGGGCCTTCTTTCAACTACAAAAAGACAATTCAAAGGAGCGTTTCAAGCGGCTGTTTTTAATTAACTCACGTGATCAGCTGGTGGAAGAATTAAATTAGGGTTGCCTGATTTTATTATGGCTTCGTTTTATCCACAGACCTACAAAGGTAAGAGGCAAAACTTCTGCAAAGAGCCTGGCCCAGAGAATGGAAAAGCTCCCTCTGCTCCCTTTCAACGGGGTTCATCAGTAATTCAAAAGCTGCCTCTAAATCTAACAGTTCAGTATCTTTAACCGTGCGTATTTTACTTGAATTTATTTTTAACCATGTGCTGCGGTGCAATGGGCTGCTTGGAGAAGAGGCTTTATAGACCCAACGTGTGCACTTTTTGGGGAAGATAATTACACGAGTTCAAAGTCTCGTCAGCCAATCGTATTTTGGTATTCATGCAAGCTGTTTCATAATGTCGTTTTGAACCCTGTTGGTGGCATAATTAAGATTTAATTAAATACAGGAATAGAAACATGTTGTTCATTTGACCATCTGTGAGTCAATGACTACAGTGGTTTTCTAAGTTTCTACGCTACATGCTGTTAGTGAGTGTTTCATATTATTTTCCATCTCCCCAAACATACTTGCACGTTTTCAGAGTCACTGAAGAGCCGGAGCAGATATTATAATCTCGTGTTGATGATCATCTCTTTCTGCTGTTCTGGGCTATTGACAGTATTGGGCAAAGTTAAACCTTTCAAATGTAGTATGAGCTGCTAAGAAAAGAAATGCCAGGAAGAAACGATAGCTTAACCCAAAAACAAAAATGAAATGGAGGGGTGCATTCCGTTCCCTTCATTTTTGATAGGAGCGTACAAACCAGCGGCACCCAAGCTGTAGTAATAGGAGCAATAAAAGCAATGATAATAATAATGCAGATTGAAGCATTTTTAATCTGAGTCTTCCTAGAGCACCCAGCATTGTTCTCAGCTGCAGGATAGATACGCCAGAGATATTCAAACTGCAGCAATAGTCAGGAGCCCAGGAGAACATCGGGGCTCCGCAGCACCAGTTTCTACACAATCCCAAACTCATGTTCAGCTGCTGTGCAAAATATTGCATTTTGGGGGTTGACAAAAGCAATTTGAGAGCTGGTGTTGAATGTAAGTTAGATCTCACTGAAAAGAATAGCTTTTTTTTTTTTTCTAATTATAAAAGAGTATTTTTGAAGAGTTTTTAGAAGAGAAATGTTTTGGTTTCAACAAGGTACTATGAGACTAAATTTCAGTGTTCAATGTTGTGTTTTTAAATAGTGCAAAGTTCACCCCAAGCCAAAACTAAAACATTTTGTTTCAGATACACAGTGATGTCATGTTTGATCTGAACATATTTTCCCTACTGTTTTCTGGTTTAGAGGATAAAAGAAAAAAAAAAAAAAAAATGTGTGAATTGATTCAAATAACATTCATTCTTTCCACAGTACTTTTTTTCACAGGGGGAGAAAGATGGGAGGGTTGTCCACCAACCTCAAAATAAAGGTTTTAGAAAGCTTTCACTGAAGCATCTAGAAAAGCACAGGAGAGGGATTTGCCTTTGTTCCTGTTGATTTCCTATTTTGCAGTCCACCACAGTGGGTTGTATATTTTCCTTTCTCACGGTATAGCTTTGAAAATCAGAATTTTCACAAACGTATTTTATTAACTGTTCTTAAAAATACATATTTAGACACTTTTTCTTTCTTGTGCTCACTTTCTCTTTTCGTTTTCTGCTTCGAGGCGCAGATGACAGTGACCAATCATGTCAGAAACAAAGGGCACTTTCAAACATCTCTGAAAGAAGTTTCAGAAAGCGAATATGTTCCAGAAGGGGAGGAAATATGTGGATAAAAAGGTTGGTGGCTTATTTCAACCATAGCGGGAACGAATCCATGAGCTCTCGCAGCCGCGGTCCTGACGCACGTACGCATCTGATTCAGTGCTTTATGGTGATATTCTTGCTAATGACTCTCTCCTGTGAGCATGTGAAGGACACGGCTCCACCGTCTCTAAACTCTTAATTAATTATGGTTTCCACGAATTTTCAGAGCTCAGAAATGATTAGATATTGCCACATTCTTCCACCTGATCCCAACTACTTACTAAGTGGATTAGAGGCGGGAATGATCCTGGTGCTTAGCAGTGGCCACTTTGGCTCCCGCCGGTGTGAATTGGGGACAGCAGCCCCACGATCCCAATTTTCAAACCAACCATGCGGATGCTGCTGTAATACATCCCAGCCATCTCTAGCTCTGCTGCTGTTCCTCCCTTCTTTATCATCGTGCATCTCACTTCTTGGATTGCTGCAGGCTCACATTTGGCAGCAAGGAACGGCGATGCACAAGTGGGTGCTGCAAGACAGGGGCTATTGGCAGTCGTCTGTTTTTGAGATTCAAGGACGTTGATGAAAGAAGGATCTCATGTCGCTTTCATTTTTATGTCCATCCCCACTTTTAAAGATGTTTGGAAGTCCCCGCTAGTTTCGCTTCCACTCTGGGTGAGACCATGGGATTTTGCAGGTGTTCAGACAGCAGGAATTACAGAATGTTTTGCACTGGGCTGTTTCTGCTCCTTTTGAGACCACTGGTTAAAATCTTGCTCACACTGCCGTGCTCAGAGCTTTGAAAAATCCCACCTTTATTTCAACAAGTACCGGGTGTGCTAAAAAGGAGCAGGAAAAGCCCATTTTACAGCTGTGCTCTGCTGAGTTGTGCTGCATGCCTTCTTTGCAGCCGACGGGTGGATGGCCTGTTCCTGGCCCCGAGCACATCAGAGGTGCCAGCTCCTATTGAATGCACTGCACTTAGCAAAATGTCGGCAATCTGGGACCTGCCCCCGAGCAGGATTTCTGTGTCAGGAGATTGCTCCAATCAAAGCTGCCTTACAGGCAATTAGGAATTATTCCGTGAAAAAAAAAAAAAAAAAAAAAAAAAAAAAGAGAGAGAGAGAGAAAGAGAAAAAAGAGAAAAAAGAGGATGTTCAGATCACTGTTGTTTATACCACCAGAAACAAGCAGAACTATGTGAAATGCAGAGCAAACCCGTGAACACCTGTGATCATTTTCAAAGTCAGATGTATAAACAGATCTATTGCTGTTGTGCAGTGATATTTGTAATTTATTCCAAGTTATCAGCCTATAATATTAAAAAGATATTTTCTTTAAGAAAAACAAAACAAAACAAAACAAAAACAGTATATTTCTTCTCAAAGCAGATCATAACTACTTCTCATTGCTTGACATATGTTTCTCTCTGTAGTCCTCGATGCTGAGCATTCACAATGGAAGATCTACACAGAGTGTACTGCCATGACTGTGAAATAGAATTTCCTGCAGTAGGATTTGCTTTTGGACAGAGGTTGTAAAGTCACCTTTCTGTCTGTCAGAGCAGATGGGCTCCTGCAGCTAGCTCCTCGAGGCAACGCGAGGAATGATAAGAAAGGCAGAATGCACGGCTAAACTATGCATTGCCTCCCAGACAATGTTGGAAATGGTTTATCAGTTCGAAAGACTTTTTTCTCTTTAAGAGGATGAAGTATTCCACGGGAAAAGGTAGTTGTTTTTTTCTTCTTTTTTTCATCCGTTTTGGCTCCAAAGTGAGGAATGTAGGAGCAGAAAATATCTTCTGTTACAGACTAAAGTAACCCCCGTTTTTATTCAACATTCTCAGCGTTCAGCTTCTGGAAACACGGGTATAACAATGGAAAACACTGCATTAATTTTGGATTTTAGTAAGGATAGCAGAGACCTGGCCACCACTGGTGCTGCTATGCCCGTGCCCAAGGATTTGGGCTCAGCAGAGCAACTCAGAGTAACTGAAACAGAGCACACAAAGCGCTTGCTGCAGAACTGGGATCGCCGTGCCTGAAGGACGGCTCTAATGCTTTCCAGGCTCAGGCACTCAGCGAGCTGCCTCTCTCCGCCGAGCATCTTTCTAACCTGCTTTGATTCCAGCAGCACTGACAAGGTTGCTTCTAAAATAGAGTAGTTTGAGCAGAATATTTCTTTCTGATGCTTTTACCCTTCTCACAGCTTTTAAGTGGGAAGGACGGGTGTTTATTCGCAAAGCAGTGAAGAGTACCGTGGTGTTTCCCTGTTTCCTTTTTTTTTTTTTTTGCCCTGTTTAGATGTTTGTGGCACAGATGTGAATTAAAATAATAATAATAACAGTGGCAAACGCTTCCAGTGCTGGTGGTGCTGTGTTTCCCAGAGGGACCCCTCCATGTTGCAGCAGCCTCCAAGTGCTGGTTGTTACCATGTCAATCCCCCGTTTTCCTTCAAACTCCAGCATGCTGCATTCCACGGAATTTGCACAAAAAGTGTCTTTATTGTAAGCAAAATCTTGACAGCCAGGTATGTAACATTCTGCATCAATAACCGTGTTGGTGGAGCTGGCTTTTCCCTGCCTGGGAAAGCTGGAGGAGTTTTACAAAACATATCTGGGGAAGATCCCCACGACTGTTTTACAGTAGAAGCAGGAAAAGAAGGAGAGTGTGTCAGGGAAGAGGAGAGAATGCAATAGTTATTTGTTGTCTTTGCAATGGGACGAAGAATATATACCCATCCAGACAGGCTTATATCCACATTCTTGCATTTATCTGCATTTCCTCTTGTGAGCACGAAGCTTCAACGTCTCCGAGGTCTGTGAGCTTTGCATTAATGTGATAAGAGCGTTTCCTCTATCTAGGCATTCTTTACATTGAGCTTTGTGCAAGAAATAAATGGTTATTTCAGAGGCGTATCTCATGTCACGGTAAAACTCAATTGCAAAGTACCTCAACCTGCCTTTCCAAACAGAGTTGAATGCTCAGGTGCTGAAAAAGCACAGCCACAGGAATCACTGCACTGCAGTGATCAGAGCACCTGGGACCTCAACCTCGATAAAGAAATGGGTATTTCTTCCTGACATTCTGCCTTGGAGAAATTAGCAGAGCAGCAGTTGGCCGACTCAAATATTATCTTTTATCTGCTGCATAGCAAAATACTTTAAAGCCCTGGATTATCTTCTAGGGAGAGATGCTGTGAAAGTGCAAGCTGTTGCCGTGATATCCCTTTCTTAGAGGGGACAGGGAGAAGTCTTCTCCAAGACAAGTATTTTTACACTAAAAATCATTTGCAATGCAAAAATAAAGCAATGCTCTCTAGCAGCACAACAAAGCAGAACTCCTTCCAGCTTTCCCAGTAGAATACATATCTTTTTAAACCAATTGAGTTAATCCTCGTTTGTTTACCTTCTTGATTACTTTAACCAGCAAGGTATTGATTGAACACAGGAGTGCAGCTCACGCTAATTATCCATAACCCCCCATGGAACCTGGTTCTTTTTAGTGAGGGAGGATTACAATAAACACACCTGTGCTACTTTACAAGCACCCATGCTGGTATCCTCCAGACCCAAAGCTCTGCATCAGCTGATCCAGGACTCACATTGGTGTTATCCTTATCCCAACAGGACCCGGTGGCTCTGCTGGTTTGCACTCAGTCAGGACCTGCTGCCTTATCTCTGAGCACACAAATCTTCCCATAGAAACTGAGTTCTCCCTCTGCGTGCCGAGTTTAGGCCGATAGGTGCAGGATTTCAAAACATACAAGCTAATGGTAATTTGGTGCAGCGGAATGGCTGGCGAGATAGCATCTTGTACTCCTGCTGTTTAATTAAAAGCAGGCTTTTATTTGTCATACCTTTTAATTAAAGAGGAACAAGATATTCGCTCTTTTAAAGCATATGGTTGAGTTTATGAAATCTACATATTTTTTCTTCTTAGCTTGAGGTTCAAATGCACTGATTGTCTCTACCACAACTTTTATCAAAGGAAGGCTGCGTGGTTTTCTTCTCTGCTTTAGAGGCAGGGAGAGCCACGACCATGAAATCTCCTCCTGGACTTAAGCAGGAAAGCAGGAAAAAAGCCTTCCCTGCATTTGTGAGCTTCAGCTAGGAATCAGTAGCAAGATAACAGAAATCCCAAAGAAAGGAGGAAAAAAGGAGTCTGAATCACTATTTACTTGTGATCTTTGATTTATTTAAGCCATGAGAAAGAGTAGTTTAAAAAATACTCATTCTGCATTCATACGTTAGTGAAGAAGAAAAACAAAATTCCCCAAATACTTTTTCAATGCGATTCTTTAGCTACTTTTTACTACTTCGAAAAGCTCAGTATTTCTATCAGTTAGGAGTCTGCTCTCACTCCTTAATATTTGTGCTAAACTCTCTCAGATGAGAGAGTATGGGATTCTTTCTTGGATAACATTTGGCTTTATGAACTCTTTCAATAGACAAAGACAACACAATTTAACCTCGAAATAGCCACAGTTCAGATTGCCATCCATTTCACCTGAACGCTCCAAGAGAAAATTATTTTGATTGCGTGCAATTCTTCCTCTGCTGTATTTAAGATACCTTGAGAGACTGTCATTTCTATTTTCTTTTTTGTCAGCTAAACTTGCCAGCTCCTTCCACTGATTTAACTTCACGGCTTTGTGCAGCTGTGAAGTTACTACTGATTTTAACATTATTAATTCAATTTAGCAGAAAGATACCGATCACATATTACTTTCATTTTGTGAAGCAGTTTGGCTGCAGTGTTGGCTCAGGGTCGTGTGTTTTGCTGATGGTTTACCCCATCGAGAATAACTTGGCTGTTGAAGAGCCGTGCTGGGATCCATTCGCGGAGATGTAAGAGTCGGTAGAAGAGTTCAACGTGGAGAAGGAAAACAATGTTATTAAAAGGTCTTGTTTGGGTTTTGTTTGGTTTGATGGTTTTTTTCCCCCCTCTGGAAGTAGATCCATCATTCTGCCAGGGCAGTGTGATATTTCTAAGCTTGAAACTTTTGTACTGTCATTACACTGCAGAAATCCTAGCCACAATGATAGAAGGAGAGTTAGATGGTTCCTATTGGAAACTTGTTGATAACATGGGATGACTTTCATGGAAACAGTTACTTTAAGAGTGCTGTTTGCATTTCAGTAGCTTATTAACCACCCAGTATAAAGGTGTCAATCCACCAAAACACTTCTTTCTAGGGGCAGGCTCACCCTGCTGAAGCCAGTTTAGCTCAAGCACACATCGCATTAATTTAAGCCTGCACTTCACCACTCCTCCTGGTCTGATGGAATGGAATTAAAGAGCAGGAGCCAGTCTGTGAAATCTGTGCAGTGATTTCCACGAGCTGGGGAAGTCTACATTGCTACACTTAATACTGCAAAGTCTTGCTGTGGTACCACCCAAGAGTCGTAAATAAAGCGGTGATTTTGCTGGGTTGGTTTGCAGCTCCACAGAAGGAGAAAAAGTGGGATAGGAGAAAATGAGTGCACTGTGAGAAGTATCTCCTGTGATTTAGACAGCGTGAGGAGAGAGGTGCTCATAATGGGGAGTGAGCGGAGTGCTATGTAAGGCAAAAACCTTGGGAACCACAGGGCTGAAATACAGGTATCCGAATAAGGAGAGAATTTGATGTTTGTTGAAAACCAGGTCTCAGATTAGCTCACTGGCTAGGTCTACTGCTATAACATCCAATAATTGTGGCTACAGTTCATATAACTTTATTGTCCTCCAGAGAACTGTGTAAATGTTAGCTTGAGAAACCCCTCTTGCACGCTCAAGCAGGATGTGTGTGTGTGTGCATGCCTGCACGCAGCTCAGTGCAGAGGCTATCAGGATCAGATTCCTCTCGGAGGAGATTTGTGGCAATTTAGCAAACGTCCATCTTTGAAAGTCCCAACTTCAGTCTCACTCTGTGACCTAGGAAATGGGTTTTTGATAAGCTTCGTCTGTGAGTGTTGCTCGTTGCTGGAGGGGTGGGTGAGAGGAAAGCCTGCTGGGCGCTGGAACGCTGGGAAAACACTTGCCATGAAGATAGGCCCAAGCTTGTGGTCTATTATGACCAATGCTAATTGCTGACCTCTGTACCTGAAGCATTTTGTTTCCCACTTCTCTGAGATAGGGACGCGTACACTCACACTTGTGAGCGCTCCAAATTGCTCAACCTGAGACTGCTCTTCCCATTCCTTTGCCCCATTGTGTAGAGCACAACATCTGGGCTAAAATTTTCCATGTCTGCTTCAGGTTGATTATTTTTGGGAAGTGTTTTTGGGGATGTGCAAGATCAGCAGATGCTCTGCCTGTAAGTTTTGTGCCATGTCACCTCACCTCCCTGGGGGGCTGAACTACACCATGTTTCAGAATGCTTAGACACTGCAGTACGAAGCATTTCAGGATCTTTCTGTGTGGAAGGTGTGCAAAAAAAGGCTTGGAAAGAGAACAGAAAGATGCACAAGAATAACATCAGAGAGATAAACTACATGGGGTGCGGTTGAGGTGAGCAAGTAAAAATACAATCTGATTGCAGAAATAAGTATCTATGCATACACTTGTCTATCTTCATTTTTCTGCTCGCTGTGCTTTGCTGCTGAGCTGGAGGAACGGTGCTCACTGAAATTATCCTCTGCTTTTCCTGGAAACTCGAGATTTTAAACCTCTGCCACGAGAGGGCAGTGTCTGCAGCTGATTTCCCTCCGCTCGGACACCTCCCAGGATGCAGGATTCGATTGCTATTGCAAAATTAAATCTGATTTTATTTCCCCACGTGTGGCAAGAAGCTACCTTTGAGATTGGAATCATTTGGGCTCTGGTGCCACTCCATTCTAATGTGCTTGGACTTAAGCAAATAGGCTGGGAGTCATCTAAAATTAGACATGGTGATTGTAATTGCACTTTGTTCCCACAAAATGAGCTGAGGAGGCCTAGAAGACTCTTCCTGAAGATTAAGGCATTCTTACAGCCACTACAGCTGTAGTCTGGGTCCCTATGCATAGATTCATAGAAGATGCCTTGTTAGGAAGGGAGAGCAATGTATGGTGACCAGCATCCCAAGTCCTTCTCTGTAGGAGTGACCTCAATTAGTTCATCCCCCAGTGACAGTTTGAATTGGAAGAGGTCTTTAAAGAACATCTCTTGTAACCCTCTCATGCTATGGACAAGGACTTCTTTCTCTAGGGCAGGTTGCTCAGAACCCTGTCCATTCTGATTTTGACAGTTTCAATGAAGAGGCATCCACATATCTGGGCAACGCATTCCAGTGTCTCACCACCCTCATAGGGAAGAATTTCTTCCTTATATCCAATATAAATCTATCTCTTGTTGTTTAGAACTGTTGACTCTTGTCTTATTGCTACAGATCCTGGGAAAAAGTGTCCATCTTTCTTTCTACAGTATCCTGTGGGTACTGTAAGCTGACAATGGGGTCTCCCCTAAGTCTTCTCCAAGCTAAACAAGCCCAGCTCCCTCAGCCTTTCTTCCCAAGAGAGGTACACCAGTTCCCTGAGTAGCTTTGTGGCCCTTCTCTGGACCCATTCCAACAGCTCCTTGTCTTTCTTGTGCTGGGGACTCCAGAGCTCAACATGGCACTGCAGGTGGGGTCTCACAAGAGTGTAGTAGAGGGGGGAAATCACTTCCCTCAACCTTCTGGCCACTCTTCTTTTGATACAGCCCAGGATAGAACTGGCTTTCCGGCTGTAGAACACATCGCTAGTTCATGTCCAATTTCTCTTCTCCCAGAACTCCAAGTCCTTCTCTGTAGGACTGCTCCCAGTCAATTCATCCCCCAGTCTGTGTTGGTATTGGGTACTGCTCTAATGAAGGTATAAGAATTTGCACTTGGTCTTGTTGAGTTCCAGGTCGTATGGTAACTGTTAAGTCACAGCCAGAACCACTGATTGAGCACCTGGGGAAAGGACCCTGTCAGCCCCAAGAGCACAGGTGATGGCAATTCACCTGTGTGAGTGGAAGGGATGGGTCCTGGCTTCACCCCTCTTAAATCTTATTTAAAAGCTGACTGCCACTGAGGAAGGATCTCTGGTTGAAGATCCTTCCCTTGTGGAGTTTTCTTTGTGAGCCTCAATCCTCAGAAATGGGTGCGTGCTTTTCTTTTTTTCTTTCTTTCATTGTAGCACCTTTCTATTGTGCTTCTTCCCTTGTCCATCTAATAGTCCATCAAATCCACATCTTAAATTTAGAGGCAGGAGAATATTGTGAAGGGCTGCATCAAAGAGCTTCCAGAACTCTAGGTAGATAAATACAGCAGCTCTTCCCTTGTTCGCTGTTACAGTTGTTCCTTGTGTAATGATGCTTCATTAGCCAAATGCAATTTGCTTTTGATGAAGTCTTGTTGGCTGTCTCTAACCACCGCCCTGTCTGACGAAGACATGAATGTGATGAAGAGAAAGTGATGTGAATAACATATCAGGTGTTGAGCCAAGAAAGTCGCCCGTGGAATCAGGTAAGAAATGTGAACTACTAGTACTAGGCCTGGCTGCCCAGGAAAAAAGGGCTTGAATTCTTTTCTCCTGGTTCCTCAGGCTGCTTCTCCTCAACAGCTGGTCTTACTTGGACTTAGATCCAAATGCAGGGACCTGAAAAGCTTTATGAGGATAATGGAGGAATCACCAGCAGCTGTCATGTTGCATCAGCTCTGGCTGCCAAACCATCTGCAAATTTGTCTATGTTGTTAGTTAGTACTCTCAAGAGTAGGGATTTTCAGCATGAGAGGTACAGAAAAGCTTTATTATCCTTTATAACAAGGAGGTGGTGAAGAGAGCTCCTTTGTCAATTGCCTTGCTCCCAAGGGATTACACAAATCCCCTTATTAGAGGAAAAACAATGAGTTTATCTTACAAATGTGCTCAGCATCCAAAAAAGTATCGGAGTGAAGACACTGTAGTTGGTGTTTTGCTTAAGGCAGAGTTTAACACATCCATTCCCTGCAGTTCAGCCTCCTCCTAAACAAATCTATCATGGTCTGTAATGTTTGAATAGAGACAGTTACAGACTGGAGCAACCTGCCTATTAGGACCATGTACATCTTTATAACAGATCTCTTGGTTATGAAGCTTGTTGCTGCAAGTCTATGTCATAAAAAAGAAAAAAAGCAGTTGTCCATTCACCTCTAGGTCAGCCCTTTGAAGAAGTTATCAGTGCCTTCTCAAAAGAATAGATCTTCCTTCACAATGGAGAAGTGATTTGTTCCAGAGTTTCCAAGTTGATAAAGGAGAGCAACGCTGTATTGTTTCAGAAAGAATCGGTCATTCAATTCGGGAGGAAGGAAAGTGTAGCAAGTTACTCACATTTTTCTTTCTAAGATGACCTGAAAAGACCAGGAAGGTGGAGCCTTGTTCAACCCAGGGAGGTGATTGAGAGCTGTTTGGAAAGTCAATGCACTCCTTCGAGAAAAAGCAGATGGATTGAGGAGCCTCAGGTCGGCCTCCATCTTCATAAAGCTATCTTAAAATCTTGATCTACATGAGGATCTGGTATAATTATGTCCTGGTATAACTATACATATACATGATAAGACTTGTATCATCTATGGGAACACTGTAGTTGTTTATGGGAAGAAATCCCAGGGTCTAGAAGAAACTGAAAGGTAAAGAGTGAGTAGGAAAGGTGCTCCAGCCCTCTAATTTGCTTTTATATCTTGGTTAAAGGGAATTGACTTAAACAGTGATATATCAGGGACTGTGATGCTTTCATCTGCTTAGCAATTGATTATGTCCATATAGTTTAATAAGACTTCACCCAAGAACAGTCCTTTGACTGGTGTGCCATCATTAACAACCTGTCAGAGTGCAGGAAGCTCAAGGTGGGCAGTGAGGGGCAAACTGTTCTCTCCAGCCAACGTAAATCAAATGTGGCAGTGAAGCAATGGAATGATACAGGTGTCAAACCACAGCATGCGTGAGAAGAAACAGCTTCATCAGCTTTAATGGGGGGCAGTAAATGTATTGACTTCTACTCACTGGCTGAAGAGCCCAGGATTAGAGTTTTAACTCCCAAAGGGAACGTTTTTATTTCTAGTTTTGACTTCCACCCAAACCCTGATCTTTACGTATCCTGTCTCAGGATTTATTGGCTCCATTTATTTTCCTAGCTTAGAGTCATCATCAAATTCCAGCAGCCTGTTCCTCAAAGTCATGCCCTGTGCAAGGTTTCCTTGACAGCAGCAGCGATAGGTGGGACTGCCTCTATAGTTAGGTGTTTCTCAGAGCTTGCCAGCATGCACACTACAGGCCAGCTGCGCTCAAATGACTGGCAGCTCCCATAGGAACTCTGTGGTGTTGTTGATGGAACTGTGCTGCATGAAACTCAGCAGATATTTCTGTCATTCCTGGCATTGCTGTTGGAGCATGGGGCATTGAGGTGGGAGTCTGCATGTCAAACAAGGACTTCAGCTTTAGCTGACACCTAGAGCTAAAGCCTTCCTTAGCTGGCGTCCTCACATTGAGGAAAATCCCTTTGTTACAGGACAGCTCTTCCTGTTTTTGTCATTAGGATTCTTTTGGTACTAACGTCATCTCTAGGTTAGTTGTCCATCCACAGCAAGCAGATCACAAACCTGAGAAATTGCACAATGTTACCTTCACAGGAGTGTGATTTCTTGATGCCGCCCGGTCTGCTTCAGAAGGGTTTCCAGGCTGGAGACAAGGACAGAGAGACTTTCACTTGTATTCAAGTGACTGCAGCAAATGCATATCTCCTCTTGCAGCATAGCATTGTAACTTTGCATCCACCACAAACTTCTGAGCGGGGTAGTATTTAAAAACCACGCAGTGAGTTCAGTCTGATACTGCTGAAATGGGAGATAACTGGAAACTGAGATTTTGGATACCCAAATTAATCTTGGTGTGAAGGACCCTGCACAGGGGATGCATTCCCATCTGAAGGCCATAATGCCATCAGCCACGACAACATTAGAGCAGTGGCTACTGCTTGCTACTGACTGTGATGTTTAACCTCAGTAATCCTGTCTGAAAGCGTCTCAGATGGATGAGTCACAGGTCTCCATCACCATCAGTAAAGATCTTGGAGAAACGTGCATTCTAATGAAGGCTTAGAGAAAGCCTTGTTGATCTCTGGCCAAAGTCTGTGGCCCAGGACAGCCTGCCCTCATTGGACAGCTGTGGAAAGGTTTGTCTATCTTTGGGAGAAAGACACGTGGCTGTTTCTGTCTGCCCCTGCATGCTGCAGTGAGAGCATGAGTCTTGGGTTACTGAATACGACTCCAAGAGAGCTATGGAGGTCTCTAAGCATTGAGCAGGTTGTTGTAGTCTTGAGAGAAGCCTTCCTTAGCCTTGCCATGAAGGTTGGTGATGTGTTGACAGCTCCTGAGCACACTGCAGAGCCTTAGCCCTCTTAAGGAGGGATGCCCAAGTGAGAGGCTGGATTGCCTTCATTTCTTACAGGCTCCTGGAGATTCTTGACACAAGGGCCAACCAATCACTGACCATTTAAACTATGACAATTGTCGATTTCTGAGACTTCAGTGTCCCAAGAGATCATCGTTGCTGGAGTAGGTGAGGAGGGAGGGTGTTGGAGCAACTGGTGTGCAATGCTCCTTTGCAATCAGGCAGTCCCCCTGGGAAGAGATGGAGATGTTTTCCACTATCTAAGCTCCTTAGGAATTAATTCACAGCTGCAACAGAATTCACACCCTAAAAAACCCTGCTGTTTGAAGTAAGGACTGAGACTGACTTTCCTCAGAGTAAAGATCTGCTCCGGGTCCCATTACATTTACTTTCCTAGGAGGGAAACAGCCTTGTGCTATAGTCTGCCTGACAAGCAGCCATGAGCAGTATTGTTTTCCTGATCTTTTAGCATGAGTACAGAGGCAACATTGAAGTGTTGTAGACCAAGAAAATTGTGAAGAGCTCCCATGATTATTCTCCCCACTGGTCTTGTGTGGGGCCCTTCAAAAAACTTTTTCAGGTACTGATACCTGTATTAAAAAAAATAATAATTGCTTCCTAAGGTAAAAAATTAAAGAAAGTCAAGAGCTTGAGAAGAAATTTCATTCTAAGTTTACTGAAATATGTTGCAGCATTTGTGTGGTGGTTTTACTGTGATGGACAGCTAAAGTATACTGCTCTCTCAGCTCCCACCATGAAGGAACTAGGGAGAAAATGCAATGAAAGAGGGCTCAGTTGTTGAGATAAGTGCAGGAATATTGCTCATCAATTACTATCAAGGGCAAAACAGACTCAGTGTTGGGAGACAAATGTAATTTATTGCCTATTGCTACCAGTTCAGAGCTAAAAGCAAACTAAAACATCTTCACACTGTACACTTTCTCCTTCTGAGTGGCATGGGAGAATGGGGCTGTAGGCAGCCCATAGTGATCCATCTCTGCTGTCCTCCATGGTCACTCCTTTCCCCTGCTCCATGTGGGTCCCTCCCACGGATGCCATTTTTCCCCCGCTGATCCTGTATGGGCCTCCCATAGGCTGCAGCTCTCCAAGTATGGCTCCAACACAGCTCCGTGCCTGAGGGATGGCCCTGAAGTGCTGCTCCAGCACGGCTCCCAAGGGCAGCAGTTCCTGCACACCTCAGGCATCAGCTTGCAGGGCTGCTCCTGCAGGGGCTCCATGGGCTGCAGCCTCCTTCAAGCCACATCCACTGCTGCACCACAGGCTCCTCCACAGCAAGATGGGCACCACCTGCAATACATGGGCTGCAAGGGAAACAGCCTCCTCCACCCTGGGCCACAGGGAACTGTTGCTGCATGCCAGGAACACCTCCTTCCCTTCTTCTGCACTGACCTTGGTGGCTGCAGGGTTGTTTTAGAGTTGTTTTTATTTCTGCTAATATGAAAACCTTTACTGTACCCACGGGCTGCAGAATGAGATGGCTTTTCTGGGTTAACAACTCTTCAGTAATCATTTGCCAACTCTGAGCGTATTGTTTTGCCCCTCAGATCTGTTTCAGTAGGAAAGTGGGGGAAATCTGGTGTTGGAAGTATTTAGCAGAACCTTTCTAACTGTTCCTGGAGCAACTTACCTTAACTAGCACATCCTTAAGAAAATTCACAAACCAGAAGGAAGGAGTATTTTGTAGAAAACATCAAAAGCTGGGTACTGTCTCTGCATGAACAGTCAAGGTGAAACGTACAAGGAGTGTGAAGGAGGCACATATGCAACAGCCATTGTTTTTTTTCCACATTTGTAGCCAAAATTGTTCAGGTTTGAAACTCCAGAAGTTCTCATATAAGAAGGAAGGTATGGGAAGCTTGGCGGTGATAAACAGAAATGTCTGGAAATTGGGCCTTTTGTGTTCTCTGTGCACTGAATAACTGGCTACTTTTAGAGTTATTGCCCTGGACATCTTAAGCCAAGCAATGGCTTACAATGAGAATTGCTTAGCTTATTCTTGAGGGCAAGGATAGGTTTTCCCATGCACTTAAAATGTGATTTGGACGTTATTCTCACTGAAAAGGACAGCAATCTCCAAGTGCTTATATTGATTGTGATTGTAATGGCATTGATTTTTAATGGTTTTTGTTGGCAGAGAGAGTTTTTCTTTCTTTTCATGTAAGAGCAGTCTATAAATGTGTGAGAAAGTATAAGAAAGCAAGCAGAAGGTCCTAAACAGCAGTGAATTAACACCAAAAGAGTCTGGATGTTGGATATGCAGAAAGAAAGTGACCAGTAACCATTCGTAAAGTTGTGAGTGCTGTGCTTTTGCTTGTGGTACTGAGAATTTAACAGCTGGTACCTAGCAGTCAGGTCATCAGGTTAGCAATATGTTGCCTTTAGAGATATTTCTTTTGGATATTTCTTAATCCCACTTCATCCAAGACAGGCGGGCTGTCAGATCTGCACCAAACAGAAGGAAGAAAGGAAAACCAAGTAAGCACACAGCAGAGTACTTTAAAAACATTTACATTAGAGTTTAACACATTCAGCCACTCCAGAAAACTGGCCTCACTCATTTAGATGTTTCCAAGTGGAGCTCTTCAGGAATACTAGCTGACCTGAAGCCTGACAAAGACTTGAAACCTATGAGAGGAGTTTGTTTTGTTTTAAATCAACTTGTTGTAATCAACTCTAACTTACTGTTAGAGGTGGAGGCAGCTGGAAAACAAAATTAAAGTTCTCAACATTTAGGAGAGCTGTAATGAAGACTGAATTAACTTTTATTGCTTTTCCTAAGCAGGCTCCGTCCCTTTGGCACTTCCCTGTGACATTTTCTTTCACAATGATTTGTCTCTAATTATTTTGCACTTTTTGAAGGCTAATATGTTTCCAAGCCCATTTCCAAAAGGTGACTAACTCCTAAGGAGCATGAACTACGAAGGGCCCAAATTGGAAATGAGGTCAATTATCTTACAGCATAAAGTACCAAGAACTACTGAAAATCCACCTTGGCTCCTCCCTGTGCTGGTTAAGAACCGAAAACCATTTAAAGATCTGTTGCTTTCACTTTGACTCACAGGGCCCTGTTTTACTTAGGAAATTTCTTGTCTTCATACATTGGACAGGTGAAGTGACATATTCTGGTGGAAGCAAGTACAAAGTTATAAGCTTTGCAAGCCAAATAGAGAACAGAATACCAACTTTTCACTCTGTATTCTTACATAATTATTTATATTTTAATTGCAAACACCTATTCACTCCATTATACTTAAAATCAAATCTGAAATAAGAGTGAAAATTCTTGTGTAACCTAGCTCTCAACGTCAAACTTTAACATGTCTGAGAAACTGTTTAACATATGTATTTTAAGAAATTAGATTCTGTTTACACTCAAATCCAGGTGTCTTAGTCAGGCAAAAGCTAAAGAAACATTTAAAGAAACTGGAGAAGATCTTTAAATTGTCATAGTTGGTTGAAAGTTAGTGACAAGTGATATTCAAAAGCAATCTAGGATCATAAGAATCTCTCAGGTTGGAAAAGATCATCAAGTCCAACCACAACCTGTCCATACTATCCTAGTTCTAACCACCCTCTGCTAAATCATGTCTCTGAGCACCACATCCAAATGGTTTTTAAACATATTTGGGGATGGTGACTCAACCACCTCCCTGGGGAGCCCATTGCAACATAAGCCCATTGCTTAACAACCCTTTCTGTAATGAAATGTTTCCTGATATCTAACCTAAACTTACCCTGGTGCAACTTGAGGCCATTTCCCCTCATCTTGTCACCAGTGAGAAGAGACCAACCCCCCTCTCACTGTAAGCACCTTTCAGATATTGGAAGAGAGCAATAAGGTCTCCCCTCAGCCTCCTTTACCCCAGACTAAACAGCCCCAGTTCCTTCTTCAATTTGGCAGATTCCCTCTCACTGGCAACCCAAAGGATTTCAGCAACCTCTGAAAAAAAAAATCACTGTTTTGCTCACCGCTCGTATTCCAGGTTGCCTGGCGGTGGCTTTGCAAGCTGCTCTTCAGGCACTGCTCCACGTAGGATTTGGGTTCGCAGCCGGAGAGCAGGATGTCTCCAAGGAGAGCGATGTACGCGATGGCCAGGCGGAGCGTGTCGATTTTGGAGAGCCGTTTCTCGTACGGGAAAGTGGGAACGTGACACCTGAGCCGATCGAAGGCCGAGTTGATGCTCAGCATCCTCTTCCTCTCACGGACGTTGGCGGCCCGGCGGTGGGCGCTGCCGGGGCGCGGCGCGGCGGGGCCGGACGGAGGGGAGCTGTCCGCTTCAGCACCCCGCGTCCGCTCCGGAGCTCCGTCCAACGGGCTCGGCGGTGCTACCGGGCTACTGGGGGCTGCTGGAAGGCACGCAGAGGAAGGCCAAGGGAACAAGTGGTCTGCCGGGGAGGAATAGTCCAGAAGGAGGTTGTCCAGATGGAGCTCGTCGTTGGGATCTTGGTCCCAGAAGAGAAATTCGGAAGTGGGGTCTTCCTGCTCAAAGCTGTAAAAAGATTCCTCCATTCTCTAATCCACCAGTCTGAATCAAGTTACTGGAAATATTTCAGACTTCAAGCTAACAGTTATCAGGAAAATGATGTTCCATTTTCATTTATGCCCCCTTAATACCTGTCCTTGGGGAAGATTATTGCAAAAGTTCCCCCAGTTACAAATCCAAGTGAGACTCATGATTTAAATACTTCATGGCTCCTCAGCAGGGGAAGGATCCTATTCTTCTACACTCAAAGGTAATTAGCACATGTGCTTCTCTTCTTATTAGCTATTCACTACAAAGAATACGAATGAGTGTAACAAATGAGAACAATTTTTCTATTACCTTTCTGCTGGAATACCCATTGAAGCAATTACTGAATTCATACACAAGTTCAGTCTTTCTGTCTACTCTTTAGAGTGGGGTTCACTCTGGGACTTTATTGTTATTGCTGTTGGTTTCAGTAAGCTGCAACTGGATGAGGAAACAAACTACAGTTCTTTATCTTTCTGGTTAAGTGTTATTAGCCTCACATTCTCCTATAACTGGACAAACAAAACCCTATTATAATGCTGTCAGAAACATATGGCTATGTCCTTTTTGATAGCAGAAGCCAGTTGCATCTTCTGCACTTCTAGAATGGTTGGGATAAAGATGTGTGATTTACTGCTGTGTTAAAATGGAAAACAGTGATACCTCACACTGAGTAAACCAACACCAATACATTTGCTGCATTTTCTGATTCATACATAAATTACACACCTTTTGGATGCTGTAGGTATTTTGTAGTTCTTCTCAGACCATACTAAGCACTTGGAAATTGCAGTCCCTTTAACACAAGCATAGTCCTAAAATGATTAACAGGTGGGTCATGTCTTGAGAAATGCTAGAAAGCAGGGTGGTAGAAATTATCCAGTATGACAATTTGTGACTTTTCTTCCTGCGATAATTAACAAATGGGATCAAAGTTGTTAAGCACCACCAGAACTTTAAATCAAGTTTACAATGCAAGTGTAAATTCAACCTCCTTGATTTCTGCAATACTTACATCGATATTTAAATTCCTTCAGAAGTACTTTAAGTGATATCTTAAGAACTTTAATGGAAAAGAAACATATTTTAAGTTAGAGAAAGCCTAGGTGATTCCCCGAAGCATGGCATTAAGCACTTCTATCAATACACTCTATCAAATACTTGACTTTGTGCCAAGGCTTATGTCCTGTTACTTTGTGAGGGTTCAGTGTTAAATTAAGAACACAAACCTTGTTAAGATACATAAGAAATTTATTCAGCACTAATTTAGCTAGTAAATTTATCAATGGCAGTTTTGAATCTGTTATATTTACCTCAGTAAACAATCTATTTTTGATTTTGTGAAAGTGTTTCAACAGAAGTATTTGAGAGGCCAGATTTTTATTCTGCTAAGCAACTACACACATCATCCTTTAGACATAAAACTTAGATCTAGACCTAGCCACACCTAGTTTCCTCTCAGAGAAGGAGCTTAGAAAGCAAGGGGATCCTTTCTGAGTCTTCTGAATCAGTGTGTGGGAGAGGGGAAAGAAATGGCCACAGTTTCAGGTGACAGAATTGAGAGTAGAACTCAGGCCAGTCAACACAGAGGTCATTCTACAACATTTTATTTTAAACTATGTAACTGTATTTTCCAGTGTTATGTGCAAGCAGTGATCTCAAAAGAAATGACTTACTACAGTTCCCCGTTCCCCATTCATAGCACTGGAACTACTGATCCCAGGAGTCCTTTGTATGCACTACTAAGTAGATTTGGGTGCTGCTATGCAGAAAACAAGGAATGGAAAAGCCTTCTTGCCTCAGTTTATGCACTGCACTAACTCTACTCAAAATATCTCTGCGGAATTGCTGCTGTCGTTGACTTCTCGTAGGTGCTTTGCAGTTCCCCGATTTCAGATTCCCTTTTGAACACTTCTACTTTTCAACAGTCGCTTTTTAACTGAGCACTTGGTAGTTCTCATTTGATCACCTGAGGCACAAATGTAAGACACTTGAAAATACTTAAATCAGCAAGAAAACAGCAGGTCTTCTCCTGAATAGGAGTTTGGAGGAGATGGTTGTCCATTGGGAGCAATGGGTAGAAACAAGAATACCTGGCAAATAATATGGTTAGCTTTATGTGCTGGGTTCCTCTTTCTCATCAGATGCTTCTTCGGCACTTAATGCTCCCTTCCAGATCCATCATTGCTAACAGTGTTGCCTGGGGATATGTCTGGCTCCACAGATGGAAAGCAGATGTTCTTGCAAGCTTTCTTTTAGCATGTTCAGGGGAATTTGGCTTTCTTAGAAAGGCTCTGGACAAAGCAGAGGTGGGGGAAGGGAAGTGAAAGAGGGAAAGAAAAATAAGAAAAGTTTTTCCCTTAGAAAGCCAACTATGAAAGAGATCAGGCCTCAGAAGAGAAATTGAGGTTCCCATGCCTCACAAAAACAAACTTTACCACAGCTTTAGACTTGCTGAACTCCTGATGCTTCTGACAGAGTTTGCCAGATGGGGACATAATATACCAGTAGTTGGATCATTTTTGCACTTCCCATATCTGGAAGATATGGTAAGGAGTCTCAAATAATGAACAAAGTGGCACCAAAGTTTGAGGGAGAATGCTGTTAGTTGTGAAGTGTAAATTCAAGATCTGTTCAACATTCATTTCCCCCAAAGCATCCATAGATTGAGGGGGATCTAGAGACAAAATTTGGCTACTATCAGTAGTGCCTAATGACAGCAAGTTCTATGAGTCAGTATATCTGTTATGTCTATGTTAGACAATGGAGCCATAACCACTTGGATTTCGATTTGAATTCTGAAGGTCTAAGTATCCATGTCACCCTGAATAATTTTCCCAATTCGTAGAATTGTAGAGTCATAAAATCACAGAATCATAGAATAACTTAAGTTGGAAGAAACCATAAAGGTCATCTGGTTCCAACCCCCAGCTAAGGGCTGGTTACCCCCACAAGATCAGGTTGCCCAGGGCCCCATCCAGCGTGGCCGTGAATGCCTCCATAACCTCTCTGGGCAATCTGTTCCAGTGCCTCACCACTCTCTGAGTAAAGAATTTATGTATAACAAATAATCTAATTTTCCCCTCTTTTAGTTTAAAGCCATTCTTCCTTGTACTATCATTATCAGACTTTGTAAAAAGTTGGTCTCCCTCATGTTTACAATGTCCCCTTATGTAATGGAAGGCCACAAGGAGATCTCTCCAGAGTCTTCCTCAAGCTAAAAAAGCCCAACTCCCTCCTTCATAGAAGAGGTGTTTCAGCCACCTGAGCATATTTGTGGCCCTCCTTTGGACCTGCTCCAACAGCTCCATGCCTTTCTTGTGTTGGGACCCCTAGACTTGGATGCAGTACTCCAGATAGGACCTCACAAGGGCAGAGTAGAGTGGGACAATCCCTCACCCTGCTGGCCACCCCTCTTTTGAGGCAGCCTAGGATACTCTTGGCCTTCTTGCCTGCAAGAGCGTACTGCTGGCTCATGTTCAGCTTCTCATCCACTCACCCTTCATGTCCTTGTAGGGCTACTCTCACTAAGATATTCTCCCAGCCTGTACACTTATCTGGGACTTCCTTGACACAAATGCAACACCTAGCATTTGGCCTTGTTAAACCTCATTAGGTTCTCACTGGTTCACTTTTCAAACCTGTCCAGGTTCCTCTGGCTGGCATTCCTTCCTTCTATTGTATCAACTGCACCACTCAGCTTAGTAGCATTGGCAAACTTGATGATGGTACACTCTATCTCACTGTCTATGTTGTTGATAAATATATTGAAAAGAGCTTGTCCCAAGGTAGGCCCCCAGAGGACACCAATCATTACTGGCTTCCACCTGGACTGACCACAACTCTGTCTGTGACCATCCAATGAATTCTTTATCCACTTAATAGTTTAGCATTCAAATCCATATTTCTCCAATTTAGAGATAAGAATGTAGTGCAGGAGCACATAAAAGTCTTTGCACATTCTGATAGATGATATCTGTTGCCCTTCTTCTGTCCACCAGTGTTGTTACTCCATCATAGAAGGCCACCAGGTTGGTCAGTCACAACCTGCCCATGGTCAAGCTGTGCTGACTGTTTTAACTCCTCACCTTGCTTGTGCCCTAACAGGAGGCTCTGCTCCATGATTTTCCCAGACACAGACATGAAGCTCACCAGCCTGTAGTTCCCTGGGTCTTTCTTGCTACTTTTTTGAAAATGGGAGTGATATTTTCCTTTCACCAATTACCAGGAACTTTACCTGACAGCAAATACTTTTCAATTCAGAGTGGATTGCCAACCACATCAGCCAGCTCCTTCACAATCCTGGGATGCATGTCATCCAGCCCCATAAACTTGTACACATTGAGTCTCATGAAGCAGTCTTGGATTTACTCAGCTCTTACAACGAGATATTCACTCTGGGAGCTACTTTCTTACGTTGTATTTGCCCTCTCCATCACCTAAACAAATCTATCCATGAAAAAAGAAATATATCTGGGATTTTCACAGAGCTTGAGTATAAGCCTGCTTTCATGGAATATTCCTACTGAAGACATTGAGAGTTTTCTGAGTTTTTGTTTGGGAATTTATTGATTTAATATTTATATTAACACTGTGTTTATCAGCAGGGCTGGGAGTTGGATCCCAAATGAACAGAGACAATTAAATGAAAGAGGCCAGAAATTTGGGAGAATGCATTATCCAAGTGAGAGAGTGCAGCTCTCAGGGGTATAACTTATTCAACAAACATTAGTAATGATATTGCTGAACTACAGCTGCTCAGAGGGATTTGCAGTATCTGAACTGACCTGGTGATTGGTTGGTTGATCTCTCAGCATCAAAGAGGTGGACCACTGAGTTCCTATGCCTTCTTTTGAGCCATATGCTATGCCTGGTGTTCCTGAAGTATTGGACACACTGTGAAGTGCGGGGGGGCAAAAAAAAAAAGTGCAAGTATTATCATTTGAAAATGGAATGTGCTTCTTTTTAACCTACAAGGAGAACAACTGTAACAGTGTAATGAAAAGCAGGAGGAGGATTTCCAGAGCAAGAGAATTTCAAAGAAGTAATGTTTATTTCTGAGATGCTCAAATAATTGCGAAATGAAACTGTCGTAGCATACACAGGATGTTGATTTTCAGTGAAAAAAGGTAACAGGACCTTTATTATTCACAGGGTAGAAACATCAAATATCAGAGTTTGTGGGGAAAGTCACTGGTGAATGATTGTTCACATAGCTTTGATTTATTTCTTTATTAACGTAAACTAGTCAAGATAGTCTTTGCTTTCAAAGTCTTTGGTGTTTAAAAGTGATAGCAGTCACTTTAAACGTTCTGCAGGGTGTTTGCAAAGCTATGGAAAATTAATCCCAGTCGCCTTAGGAGAAGGAAGGTATTTTCTCTAATAAAAACAGTCATTCGTGGTTTCCCCTTTTTCACAGAGCATTTTATGAGTCAGGGGATGACCTTTGGACTGTTGCTGCCAAATAGTTCCTCATCCAAGTCATTGAACTGGGGTTTGTGGCTGCTAATTTAGGTGGATGGCTGTCTTTGGGACACAACATGTACATCAGCCTATTCATAATTGTACAGTTTGGATCTCAAGGAAGGTGAAGTGCTCATGGAAACTTCTGAATGAAAGTTCCTGCCTAAGGAGGACTGCTTGTCCTGCATTGCATGGTGTCTTCCTCAGCCACCTGAGAGGTAACACAGGAAAGTTAACATAAGACATCCTCCAGAGACTGCAGATAGTGCCCATAAATATCCATACCTCTGTAATCAGTGAGAAATACCTCTGGGAAGAGGAAAAATTTCAATTCATGTTATAGCTACTGCAGTTATTAATGGCTTTCTTTAGATGAGTCATAGCAATAACTTTGAGTGTCCCTCTCTAGTTCATGACTAAATTGCCTTAAAATCAATTTTTGTCAGTGATTCAAGCAGTCGGAATCTAAGAAAACCATTCTGCTTCTTTCTTCTTGAAGAAAACAGTTCATTCTCTTTGCAAGACCACTGTCCAAAAAGTTGCCTTCTGGATTCTGCATGAACAGTTTTTAAAGGGGTGAGTTATCCATTCCTGGAGGCCTCACACATTTTTCTTCAGATGCATCCTGCATATCTGCCTTGTTTATGGTCTTTTTAAATGGAAAAAAAAAAAAAAAGTCATTAGAAAAAGAAACATGCCCATAGATTCTGTCTCCGGTTAATTTCTTTATTAGTCTTCTAGCTTTTCCTAAGCAGAGAACTGATGAGGAGAAACACCATAGTCCAACAAAAGGCCAGAACAGAGAAGAGACTCATGCTCATGCATCTCTAGATCACACCTCAGTCAGAAACCCTGTGATATTTCCCATTAACGTGTAAAATCTGTGGGACTTCAGAGCCTGAGGCCCTCACTGGGCCAGTGAGCAGGGCCTGAAGTCCAGGCTGGATGGCTGAGTCCTGCTCCCAGCTCCCCCCCAGCCCTGCTCCCTCCTCCTCACTGCACCTGCTTTGCAATCCTCTGCACTAGTTAATCGTGCAGGCTGCACCTCATAAACCTGCCTGGAGACCCAGGGTTTGGAAACAGAGTTGCTGGGGCAGATTTACAGAGTGATGTCTGTTTGACTGACAGCTGTTGTTGCTTTATGGGAAGCCAGCACATGTTCACACTATAAAATGGGAACAATAGCTTCAGAAAGCCTCCACGTGTGTGAGATGCTTCAGCTCTGCTCTCCAGCCAGGAGCTGCTTCTCCCTGGCTGTTACCAGTCACCTCAAACGTGTGGACACAGAGGGCAGAATGAACACACCCAGAACCTGCTCTTCATGCAGAGCTATCACATAATGTTGTCATAACACTGCAGGATGGGACAGAAGAGCCTTAGCTGATTATTTACTTACCACCCAGTGGGTTGTTTTGTGTTGAGGAGGCGTCTCTATGAAATCAGGAGGGGGAAATCAGAAATCAGAAAACAAGATCAGTTTCCAGATGCGCAGCCACGCCATGAAACAGGTATGGAAGAGAAAACGGTCTCCCAGATCTGCATGGGGACAAAGAGATGAGCATATGAGGACAACCAAAGGGCTGCAGGCAGCCTGCTGAGCTGCTGGGCATGTGCAACCACACAGCACTCTCATTTTCCAGAAAAGGGCTTGAACCAAGCTCTGCTAAGATGAAGTAAAAGACACCAGCTTGGCATCACCGGGGTTTCCTCAACTCCATCACAAATGCGAAGATTAAGTTCTAAAAAGCAGTTTTGGTACTGTGTGGATGGGCTGTTTGCTGAGCTTAGCAGATGAGGACACAGCTCTGCAGTCAGACTCCACAAGCATGCCCTACCTGAGAGGCTAGCAGGACACAACCACGGTGCTCTTTCAGGGATGCTCAGCTGATGGTGACTTCACTCTGTGTTTTGGCATTTCCTTCTTTTTCTACCATAAAAGTTATGGCTGGGAAAAGTAAAAGAGCTGGCAGTGTAGGGAGTAGTCATTCTGTTCGTGAAAGGCAAGTGTCTGATACCAATGAAGAGTGAGCTCGAGTGTTGGGAAGATTTGGATCAGATGAATCACCCTGTGTCAAAAATAAGTTTAATGTTTCCATCCCCAATACTTCCCTCCTTGCACTGAACCGAAGACTATTAACAGGGCAATGTTTTCTGGGGCAGCTCTGCAGACCAGGAAGGTTATGATTCCTTCACTGTCTGAGAGAAAAAGGCAGTGGCAAAAAATGAGCATCAAAGTAAAAGATCTAAGAGCCATTCCCAGCAGCACAAATGCAGCCTCCCACTGTAAAAGCAGTGAAGTGTTCAGATCTGCTGTGTAGGCTGCCAGTTTTCTTGGGTAGGATCCCAACTGCAAATTCCTGCTCTATGAATTCAGTATTAACAAGAAGTGAATTTTCATAGGATTTAAACCCAGAAGGGAATCATTATGATCTCTATTCTGATTGCCCTGATAGCACACACCTTCAGTTGTTACCCAGCAACTTTGGCCTTAAGCGCAGTGAGATTTTCTTGTTGCAAAAGGATATTTTTACGAAGATATATCCAGTCTTGACTCAAAGTCTCCAAGACCACTAAATGATCTGCAAGGGCTGATAGGTCATTATTGCCTTTATTGAAAGTTTGCATCTGATTTCCTTGGTGAAGACCTTACAATGTCTGCATTTACTGATGAATACCATAGTCTGAAAAGTCAGATTTAAAAAATGATTTGGCACTGGGAACTAATCAGTGTGTCCTGTGGAGGTAGAGTACACCCTTCTCAATAGCTAAATCACTGGGAAGAACTAGACCACAGGCAGGACCTCTGCCAGAAGCTAGGCTGCACAGCAGCAGCTGTGAAATGGAGCAGTAGAGACAAACCAACAAGTAAAGATCAGTGAGGCACATATCAAGCACTGCCTGTTGGCTAGGGACAGCATGGGAACCTGAATCACAAAGTCATCTTGCCTAATTGGAGCTGCCTACAAAGCAGATGTTGACACTGGAACTGAATGAGACAGCTCCTGAGACCAATGCTGGCAGCAAATCAGAAGAGGGCATTGAGATGAATTGCTTTCCAGTAGCCTCATTTTTCTTTTTCACATACAAATGAGGGGATGAATGTCACTCGGAGTGACATAGAGCCTTTCTAGTAGTCTGAAACTCAGCATTCAGAGAAGTCTCTCAAGCACAGTTAGCCTTGCATCAAAATTTGAGTTGGTGGCAGCCCGAAGGACTTTGTCCAAACTTTCTAGCCATTGTGAATGGTAAAGAACACTTCAGTGGGAAATCTCTTGAGAAACGTGTATGCTCTGGGGAGTTCTGCTGCTTCAGAGTTCAGGGCAGCCAGCAAATTATGATGAAAGCAGTATATGCAAACTCTGTCAGCTAGAACTGTTTCACCAGCCACTAACATGAATAATGATGCATGGGAGATGTTACACAGCACTTAAAGCCCCGAAGGCTCTTCAGTTCATGCCACTCGTGGGCAAAGGTTGGGTCTACTTCTTATTTTAGCTGGGAAGGTGCATTTAACTGTGGCTATTGCACAAAGGCAAAAGCATGTGGCTGTGGTGTCTCTGGGAGGTAAGCTGTAAACCTGTGTAGCTGTAGCTGGTGAATGGGGTGCTGCAGCTCTCAGAAGAAGAGGTGGCACCATGTAGCTCCTCCAGAGAGCTTGTCTGTATGCTGTGTTGGCTGTATGACAAACACCAGAAGGTACTTGCTGGTTTGTGTCTTGCTGTCCTGGTGCTTTCTCTATAATACATCCTCCCAGAAAAAAAAATAAAAATAAAAAAAACGCCACTCATTTAAAATACTGAGCTCCCTTTTAAAAACGTGTTTTATATTGTGAGTGCAGGTCAAATAGCAGACAGTTTTGATTAATGAAACACTAAGATACTGCAAAAAAATCACATGCCTCAGTGGGAAAAGGTATAAAGGACAAACATGTAGTGTTATTCAACATTTTGAAGGGGGATGGGGAATGAGCAGGAATGATCATACTTAAACAGAAAGCCAGAGCCAATGCTTGCACTTGCCAAGGCATCAGCCAAAAGGAAAACACAACTCTGATCGCAGTAAATTCATGTATGAGTCATGATGAGCCAAGAACAAGTTTGCTTTCTTTTCCCCCTCATTGAACGGATGATGATTAAAAGATAAATCATGCTTGGAGTCAAATCAAGTGATTGGATTAAAGTTTAGTTGAGTATTTAGAGACTGTTTGGGACATAATGGAAAGCTAATTGAAAACTTACATTTGTGAGACCCTTGAACTCTCCAGCTCTTAATAAAATACTACTGCAAAGTACACCAGGGTTCCCAGTGGGAGAGATTCCTCTCCACGAGTGCTTTTATTCCTCAGGTATGTGAAAAAATGGTGTTCATTTTCTCTACAAGTTCACCAAAGAAAAGTATGTTCATGGTTGTAATTCAGCTATTGCTCACGATGCAGTAACTTCATCTATTCGGGTTACTGGAAGCCAGTGAAGCAAGACAAAGAAAAGTTATTTCCTAAAAAAAATAAATAAATAAAATAAAAAAAAAGTTTTAAACACTTCATTCTTTTAACTAGTCCTTGCTCTTCTGAGCAGCTGGTATTCCAGCGTGACTGGGGCTGAAGTGACTCTGGGGTCTTAAAAACTATGTAAAAATTCCTTCTGGATGTGCTGTAGTAGGAAATGTCATGCTTTATTTGTACTAATAATATAATTGCGTTCTGGAATCACCCCCAGTTCCTAAGGAACGTACCCAGCCTCCAGCTTCAAAGCACTGTCCTTCTTGGTGGAAATACCAGTGAAACCCACAATGAAAGAGAACAAACTTTCTCATGTCCACACACACAAACATGCAGAAGTGAAAAAAAATAGTGCTGGTTCTTCGTTTGGCCATTTTTGTGATAACTCCTAGCATTAAAGCAAAGCTGAAGAAACTCTAGTCAGACGCATTTGTCCCCTTGCACTTTCTGGCTCTTGTAGGTTATTTATCTGACTTTTTACGGCCTCAGAGGAGTGGAGGTCTTAGGTGTCAACAAAACATTTTGCAGCCAGCCTGTGTGCTGCAGGGCATTATCAGAGAGCAGTCAAGCTTTCATGACAGCCAGCCCTGTTTAAGCTCCTACCAGTGGAACTGAGAAGCCGTGTTATTAAACAAATATACTTGCAGGTCATGTCTGAACTCCCATCATCCAGGTTGGCTTGTAGGTGAAGGAATTATGGTCTGTATAACCCCAGGTCTGTATAACTCCAGGCTGTAGGCAGGCTGTTGAGTTTCGTGGCCCCACTGGCCCCAAAAATGGCTGATAGATGAGTCCTGAGAGGAGCACAGTAGAGCTGTCTTCTCCTCCGTGTGAAGGCATATATATGATATATATTTCTCCAAATAGCTTAACCTTTAGGACAGCTTTTCTGCAAAACTATGCATGAGCAGAGACCATAGGTGAAAAGTTTACATATAGAAGTTTTGAGGGGAAATGGGAATAAGTTATGATTATTTCAGTTGACGAATGTAAATTACCTTTCAGATAGGCTTTTCAGAACATCACAGCTAAACTTAACATGAACTTGGCCAGGTGGTTTAGTAGATGTGATCTCAGTGTGTTCAGCATGATGCTTCAAAGCATAACCTCTGCACCTGTCCAGCTGCAATAGAAGGGGTAAAAAGTAGTACTTACCTGTGGTTGCCTAATTGAATTTTGGCTCCATAGCTGAAAATTTAGTAACCATAGTTACCATGACTGAAATCACTTTGTTTTTGTGTTCTTTTGATGGAGTAATGCATTTGATGAACACAAGAATCAGTATCAGTCATAGGCATACAGCTCAGTCAGAAGCAATGCAGCAGCACTAGAGAATTAGGTATATTGCACAAATGAAAATATTTTTAAAAATAAAATTAAAAACTCCCCAAATCTGAGAAATATGTTTGGCTGTTTGTTTACTGGACAGTGATGCTGCAGAGAATTCCAGGAAGGCATGCAACCCCTCTTCGTTCTCTAATGCATGACCAATGTCACCTTCTCAGTTCTAACAGACATGTCTTACCTGTTCTTAGAGGACAGCAGTAACAGTAAAGCTTCACTTAGTGTTTCCTCATCCTTTACTAGTAGAAAGTGCTTCCTAATGTTCCACTCTATTTTCCCCTTGATTCCACTGATATCTGCTACTCCACAGCCTGTCCCTATGTTCTGCCCCTTCATTTTTACCACGTACTTTTACTTAACTGATGGCCAAAGCATGGCTCCCTTTCACTTTTCTACATAGATCACACACATTTGACTTCCTTTCATTTTCCCAGGATACATTTCAGACCAGAAGGTCATGTAGTCACAGCTGAGAAAGTTAATACCAAATCTAATCTCAGTTACGCCAAGCTCTATATGAACTAGTTTGCATTTATCGAGGTATGTATGGCTTCTACAGTATGTGGTTTTGTGCAGCTTGGCCATGCAGAGATCTGGGACTGATATGGAGGTGGTGAAAAGGTATGTGGGGCTAATGGTTTGGGAACAATTCAAGTTACCAGCCTGGATAAAGATCTAATCTGTTGAAGAGTTTACCTCATTGCCTAACCATTGCCCCCCATTTATTCCAAAGGAGCATTCACTGAATGCGTTGCTCTTTAGCATCTACAAGTGTCTCCTATATATCTAATTAGATGAAAATGCTCAAAGAGTCATAAAGCTAACCTTCTGCTTGTGCTAATTAATGTAACGCATCAAAATGGGAAGTTCACTAAGTAGCACTGTTACTAATACACCTACAAAAGCTTGCCTAGCATTTGCCTTTTCTTAACAGCTGTAGCTTATTCTTCATTAGAAAACATTATTATGACTTAAAATGATTAATGCATTCTGGGAATACTGAGTCAGCAGTCATAGACTATAGGACACTCCTTGAGAGATTAGAAGAAGACAGACCAGGAAGATGAATATGTTTCTATTCACTGTTGTAGATTATGAGATGCTACATCTCAGTGCAGAAGAATGTGCACTGGACACAGCGCTGGAGGTGACACTGTTGCTCAAGGTCAGTTGTCTGCATGTGACCTCTCCATGTGGAGTTGCCAAGAACTCAGAGTTTGAGTGAGGAACATTCTGAAGATGGAAAATGTTGGCTGGTTTGAGGATGATGGGTCTTGCATAGCATGGGGAAGAAGCAGGAAGGCTATGTTTTGCAATGTCTGAAATGACATCTACGTGAATAAACATCCTTTCATTTGAGGAACATGTGATTTATGCTGATTTCTTGTCTGAATATGATTGGAAGGTACAACGCAAATATACATGAGATCACTTAGTTTGCACTTGACTGTCCTAGGAATCAGAGGTGCTTTGTACCTATGTTAGCCAAGAGATGTAACAGACTTGATTAAAACTCATTGGAATCAATTTTGTCACAGTCCAAGAAATGCAGTGCCTTTCTTGTAGTGTGAGAGGTTATGGCTTTGCTGTGCTTGCTTCAGCCACGGAGAGACGTTCATTCTGCCTACCCTGATTCATCTTGCTGCCAAAGGTCTCCTTAGCTCTGCCTTGCAATCCCGCATCCCTGCAAAATCAGGAGGGGCCTGGTGTGCAACCTCTTTAATTTCAACATGGTTAAAGCCATGGGGTTTATCTAGTGTGATAGATACTCCAACTGAAAACACAGTCAGTCTCAAGGTGAAATACTTGCATTGATTCAGCTCATGGTGTTAAAGCACTGCCTTGCGTGGAGAAAGAGCCCTCCTTAGGGGGAAATGGAAAGGATTTTCTGTTTAATCTGCTCTTGAAAAAAAGGAAACTTACACACTTTCCTCAGAAGGGACAGCATTTTTTTTCACTTTGGAGGGAAACTCTGCATGCTCCAAAACAGCAAGCTGAGCATGGACTGAGATGCAGCAACCCCATGTAACAGCTGTAACCAGCCTGGGTACAGCTGTGAAGTCCCCCGTGTGAGGCTACAATATCTCATAGTGGGGCATTTTATCAAGTAACTTGTAGGTCTTTTTTCACTATTACTGCTGATAGCGATGAGATAGACTGCCTGGGTGCTTTGGCTAGGAGCATGGGTTGCATTGGGTGTCATAAAAAAAATATGCATGATTTCAGGCTCTCCGCCCCTTGCAGGTCTCTCATCTCCTCCATTTTAATGAAAGCAATAATAATTATAACAGTAAGATGATACACGTTATCCTAAGGGCTGTACACTGAGTGGTAAGCCAGGAGCCTCTGTGTCCCTCCGAGAGCTCTTCTGTCAACTGCTGTTAATATTTCTGCACTCTCTGCAGCTCTTATAACCAAAAGCAAACCCCCATGAGGGGAAAAAGGAACTCCAGCTACACACAGAAAATACAGTGAAGAAGCTGAAAAAGATCACATTAGGCAGAGCCTCGGGATGTGGGGTCCTGGATGGATGTTATGAGGACAGCACGAAACTCTTCTTTCTTGCCTTTTAGAACAACTGTGTTCGATTACACGTTGCGCAAATTCATTCTGTGTTTGTTTGTTTTTCCCTCTAAAACATAGGGCAGATGCTGTCTTTTGAGACTGTAGTGGCCTCCAGCAAACATCCCTGGGCTGTGCCTCAGGTCTAAATCTCACATTTTGTGACACTCTTGTGGCAGGCAAGCAGCTGAAGAAAAAGCAACCAAAAGCATTAAACATCTTTGCGACCTAACAAATACCTTATGCTTTGGTCATGGAGGTTCATACTCTGCAGAAGAAAAGGTGGTTTGAGAGAAATGGGATATAGGATCAAGGGACATCAGATGTCCAAATTAGCTATGAGAAAGAGAACATGGAAACAAAGGGAGGTCTGCCTATTGAGCTCAGTGGCATCTGTGGGAAATGCAATAGAATAGGCAAGAGAGTATTGAAGGGTACTAATATATGTCTGTCTTTGGGGGAAAAAACCTCCTAGCTACAGGAGTATAGAGTTTGTGCTGTATTCATTGGAGTCTTCAGAGAAGGCAAAGCACGTGTGCTGGCCATTTCCTCAAAGAAAATATTCTTTGTGAAAGCTAATAAGTTTAGCACGGATTCTGGTGTTCCTCTTGAGGAGAGTTAAATGAAGTTACGGGTCAGTGAGAGGACACCTGTGCAAAACCAAAGCAGAATTTCCAATCTTTTGAATGTAGTTCCTTCATATGGAGAAGACCTGGTCAAAATAGCTTTCCAAAACTTTTTCTTCTACAAAGATGTTACGAGTGTGCTTTTGCTGGTTTGAAGAGGCTGTTAAACCACCCAAAATTGCTAAGACTGTTCCAAGGATGGAACTAATAGAAAACGTAGGAAAGTTTTAACAGTTTTTCTTTCACAGAACACAGTAGCTTGTACCTGACTATCTTTCTTGACAAGCTACTGTGTAATTTCCAGATGTGAGCATAACTGTTCCTTCCTCAAGATCATAAAAGGGCATTGCTCATGAAATACCAGCACAAGTCTAGTATGCCAAGGTCCTTCTGCATTTATATTCTCAAGCTCTACCAAAATTGTTTTCTTCTTCTTTGGGATTATCATCTCTCCAAGACAGTTTACCAATGCTGTTTGGACCTCCTGTGTGTAGGAACTGAGCAGCCAATATATCTCTTTTGGGCTGTATTTTCCTCACTCAGAAATCACTTACAATTGGAAATTCCGTGAGGATGGCACATTCACAAATTAGAGCTCCTGAGTCTGTAGTTTCTTTGAATAAGGCAACACTTGGAAATGTCTTATGTAAAAAACTGATGGCAGAGTATAGCCTGAAAGCTGAAAATGGTCTTCATGTTTGTGTATACAATGCCTGAGTGTAGAACAGAAATAAGAACGTCCAGTGACTGAAGGGCTATATAGTCTGCCTGCTCAAGTCTCTACCAGACTATGCTTCTTTGCATCCTCATTTCGAAAGTCCGATTTTTCTGAGAGATTGCAAGATTATTATTTTTTAATCTAAAATGTATGGTTAAAAGAAAGGCATTAAAAAAAAAAAAAAAGAACTGGCAATTCAAATGAGGTCACTGAGCAGTTTGCTGGAAATGCCGTACATTGTGTTGCCCAAAACTTGGCATTTATGGAAGTGACCATTTGGAAGAAAATGGAATTTTTTTGATGGCTGGTGTCAACATGGATCACAAAGCCACACCGCAGATTTGGCATCTCTGATGGAAACGAGCAGCTTTCCAGTCTGGTACAATCCTGCTTACAGCGTCAGTCAGTACGTAGATTGGGGTCGGTAAGGATTGACAGCTGGGTGGGACAGCATTGCATAAGTCTGCCTGGATTTTTGTCTCAGATTAATGATCTTCAAATCTGGTTTTCAGGGACACAGACTCACTCACATGTAAATAAAAAACAGAGGGAAGCTTTTAAAATACTCAGATCCTTGGTATTCCAAGCAACAGCTAACGCAATGCCCCGCTAAGACATCTCATCGATGGAGAACGCAGCAGCCCTTTTGTGCCTTACCTTTTCCCTATGATTACTCTCCAAAATTAGTCAGCGGTGCTTTTCACAGTGAGCTCTTGTGCCTGGTTTCCTGGCCTCAACTGAAAATTTGACCCCACCTTAGCATGCTCCTTCAAAAGACAGCTGTCTCTGGAAGGTGGTACGACCTGCCCTAGGTCTGAATCAGGCCACAAAGCATCTGTCTATCAACAGGTGAAATGTAAAGCAGTTCCTTTCCTCAACTTAGCAGCTTAGAGAGTTGTGTGAACCAAGGGCTGAATTCATCCAGTTCTGAGCAGTTATGCTCAAGAGAAGATGCTTCCATGTGGAGACGCGGCAGGCTAGATCTTGTACAGCAAAGGTAGAGAAGGTGAAGCTGTGTTTGTGAGTTTGATATTTCACGAGTTTTTGTTGGAACAGTCCCACCTGCTCTGTCAGGCAGTGCCAGCACCTCAGGCCAAGATTCAATAAAATCATTGTTTCCGATTAAAAACCATTACAGCTATAGAAACTGAGAACTCCACATCTTGGCAGGAGGTGGACTTGAACACCATTTCAGAGGAGTAACAATATTAAAGCCCCATCCTGTTCCCAATGAAGTCGGTGGCAAATCTCCCACTGACCTCAGAGGGAGTGGGATGAGGTCTCTACGCATAAACACACTTGGGATAGATTCATCAGGGCACAATTCCTACTTTTGGCCATTTGGGGGCTGTGGATGTCAGTGGTGCTTCCACTGAGTCAATGCTGGTGGAGCAGTGGCGTGGGTCAGAGCTGGAATTTCATCTAATCAATGCCCTGTGGCTCCCTGCACGTTTATCAAACGGAATTTCAAGCAAAAAACAAAGGGATTGAAAGGTTGAAAAACAATGAAGGAATGTGCACTTGGCAGCTCTGCTAACCAGATGTTTGTTTCTTTTTCCTTGTTCTTAACAATGACTGAAGAACTCGTGAACATTCTCAAGACCAGTGCAAGGTCAGTCTGAAAGTAGGTAAGAGGTGTCGCAACAAGGCGGAACGAACATCTGGGAATGGACAAATGTTAATTTATACCAGGATCCAGTTCTGTGGCTCCAAAAACGTGGCCGAACCTTCAGAAGGCTGGGTACATATGTGCTTTCCCTTCCCACGGCAAGCCCCATCGATCGTGCGAAACTCGTGCGGAAGTTTGCAGTATTCCCTTTGTGATGCTGTGTGAACTGCTTCCAAGAGCAGCACAGAGAAAGGCAGTGGAGCTGTTGTGCTGGAGGGAGAGCAGAAATAAGCAATATTAAAGTAAATATATACATACATATAAACGTATGCACCCATTTCCTGGAAAGCGTGTACTTCAAGAGTGGTTCAGCAAGATCAATGTTGTACTTTGTGCAGCTTTCAAGGGAGAGAATAACACCTTCCCTTGTGTTAGTTAGTCTAAGTTAGTCTTATTAAATTAGTAAGTGTAATTCATTAAGATGGAAGAGGTGTCCTTCTGAGGAATCCCTCGCTGGTTTTGACAGCATCAGTCCAAAAATGAAAAAGGACTGGTTGGGAAGGAACTGTATAATGCCTTGAGGCTTCACAGCAGTAAACTGAATCTCTTCCTCTTCCTTTTTTCCATGTCATTCCTGGACAATATGCACAACTTCTTCAGTATGTCTGTAAGACTGTTTCCAGGACCAGCATCCTTTTCTCTCACAGAAAATCACCTCATTAATCAGCCTGCAGAACATCACACCCATGCAGATACAAAAAAAAGGAAAAAAGGAAAAAAGGAAAAAAAGGGGGGAAAAAAGGGGGGAAAAAAGGGAAGGGAAGGGAAGGGAAGGGAAGGGAAGGG